>NC_089815.1:32366963-32555599 GCF_029633855.1 Hoplias malabaricus | reverse complement strand
ATACGAGTGGAAACAGGAGCCTGGACAGGGGACAAGACAGGAGCAGAAACAGGAGCCTGGACTGGAGCAGAAGCAGGAGTCTGGACTGGGGACAAGACAGGAGCGGTAACAGTATCCAGGACTGGGGACAACATAGTAGCGGTAACAGGATCCTGGACTGAGGACAAGACAGGAGCAGAAACAGGAGCCTGGACTGGAGCGGTAACAGGATCCTGGACTGAGGACAAGATACGAGTGGAAACAGGAGCCTGGACTGGGGACAAGACAGGAGTGGAAACAGGAGCCTGGACTGGGGACAAGACAGGAGTGGAAACAGGAGCCTGGACTGGGGACAAGACAGGGGCGGAAACAGGATCCTGGACTGGGGACAGGAGAAGAAGAGGCACTATGGGCAGAGCTGCTTGTGGATGTGGCACTGTGGAGCTCTGCATCCTCTGGAGCAGCCTGGGGCTCTGGATCCTCAGTAGCAGCCTTGGAGAATTTTTTCCAAAAAGCTTAGTAAAACATTCTACAGTTATTCCAGGGCTCTCTCACAGCAAGATTTCAGCTCATCGTAATGCTTCTCTCCTAAGAAGTGATCCTATGAACATAACTGATAAAATCTGGTGGGGAAGGAAAATTCAAATATTTAAAAAAAAGTTTGCATTGTAATCTTCACAGGTTTTAACTCACTCCCATCAAATCCATTAGGAACTCCCATGAGAAACTGCAAAACAGCAGGTTGATCACCCACAGTTAAAGCAAATATCTTCTCTGCAAACATAAATGCCTTCTCTAAAGAACATTGTGTCTGAGGTATCCTTTTGATGGGTGGACATTCTGTAATAGTGGGTGGTTGGTATGGAGGTGGACACAAATGCAAAGTACCACAGAATTTATTTAAAACAGAAAACCTGATCAAATCAAATGTATTTGTATAGTGCTTTTTACAACTGATGTTGTCACAAAGCAGCATCACAGAATTCATGTAAGTTTTGACATGAAATGTAAAAAATGTGAAAAATCCCCAGGTGAGCAAGCAAAGGGCGACAGTGGCACAGAGAATCTCCCTCAGAGCTGTGGAAGAAAGCTTGGGAGGAACCAAGGTTCACACGGGGAACTATCCTCCTCTGATCAGTCTACTGGTAATAATAGTTAGTCTGTGAGGGGCAGCTCCAAGGCCAGTGGTGGTGGCTGGAGCATGGGCAGCTGGTCTGAAGCGTGGAACAGGAGCTCAACAGTCATTCATCAGTGTCCAGACGGACAGGGGGGCAGTCGTTTACACAGAAAAAGGTAGAGGGATGGAGTTAGTTTTGATCTGTTTGGGTGAATTTAAAGCAGAAAATGTCTCTATTTTATGACCATTATTAATTACATTATACATGTTACCGTTAGGCCCAGTTATAAAAAGCCATGACATTAACTTTCACTGCTATGCAGACGACATGCAATTGTATATTCAGCCAAGCCCGATGACAAACACAGATTAAAGAAAGCAGAGGTGCAAAGGCTGGCTTCAGGGCTATGCCACCTCCAGCCACCAGGGGAGGCAGCAGGTGATCTCTGGACCCAATCAGACTTGATGGTAAACACCTGAGGACAGCCCTTATAGGCAAAGCGACACAGAAACACATTGCTAGATCTTTGTCTCTTTCTGAGTCACAAGAAACAGTAAGTAATTTTGTTAGAGGGTTGAGAGTTCCTACACTCCCACTCATCCTTACACTTCTCAAGCCATTTATGTCTTTACAGTTGTTGTATTAAAAAAAAATTAGTTCTAATTTTCCCTTTCTCTTTGGAAAGCCAGTTTTCCCCTGGTGTCCTTTGTTCTTTTCCCGCCAAAACCCAAGGGCTGGTTTCTATAATCACCTGTCTGTTTCCCACCCATTTTCAGGATTTTACTTAAGGCACTGTATCACCAGTTCTCTCCACTGCAGCCTTAGCGCAGTGGCAAAGAACTGACCTAGTAACACAGCAGCCCTGGTTCTTGCTCTTGGGTCCTGTTAAATTACATTTAATTAAAGTGACCCATTACAAGAGGACTGTTTAAAAGATGTGAAAGGCTGGATGTTGCATAAGTTTCTCCTTCTTAACAGTAATAACAGAATTTCTGGTTCTGGGTCCAAAAGTGGCAAGAAATAAATGATCAGATTTAATATTAAATCTCGCTGACTTTCCAGTTAAACCCGGTTCAGCCGCAAAAAAAACTTGGTGTCATAATTGACCCGGATTTATCATTTGATCAACACATAGGCAGTAATCACTAGGACAGCTTTTTTACATCTTCACAACATCACCAGGATAAGAAATGCCTCATCCCTGCAGGACACAGACACATTAGTACATGCCTTTATTACTTGCTGCAGCCAGGGTCCTCACTAAAACTATAAAATTTGAACATATCAGTCCAGTTATATCATCACTTCATTGGCTGCCTGTGAAATTCTGCATCGATTATAAAATTCTGTTATTAACGTATAAAGCCCTACATGGGCTCGCTCCTGAATTCCTTCAAGATACTATTTCCTAGTTTATGAGCCTCCACATTTACTCAGATCACAGAGTACTGGATTTTTAATAGTTCCCAGAATTCAGAAAACCTCAGCTGGGGGAAGAGCTTTTTCTTATAAAGCCCCCCAAATCTGGAATGATCTTCTAAAACCAACCCCAAGTTGATGATGTTTTTCCATACATTTTCAAATGCAAGGCAAGATGGAAATTGTCCTGTCACTGTTTGGTCTCTATTTTTAAAAAGAAAAAAAAAATTCCTGTGTTCTGCACCAACCATATAATGTGTATCTTTCTGTGCAACAATGGTGGAATTGGTGAACCTCTTACCATATTGGCTTCAGAGAGACACTGACACTCTGAGAAGCTCTTTTTATACCCAATCATGTTGTCAATTGACCTAATTAGTGTTAATTGGTCTTCCAGCTGTTCGTTATATGCTCAATTTCCTTTTTCCAGCCACTTATTGCTACTTGTCCCAACTTTTCTGGAATTTTTTGGTTTGTATAAAATAAAGTCTTAGGTGGGAGTTATTTTAATTAGTAAGCTGGGAATTTTAGGGGAATAACTGTAGTAAAGTGTAGGGTTATTTATGTCAGTATGATTTGTGTTTTTGTTATTAGATTCAGGGATTTTGCAGAAGGAGGCATATAGTATGTGGGGAAGCAAACCAGCCCCAGTGAAAACTTTGTAGGTTCACCTTTGAGTGGTTGAAGGTTATGGAGGTGTGTGAGAGCATGTGTGAGAGCCTAACTCTGTAAGGGAGAAGCAATGGGATTAATATAGGCTAACCTTGTCTTTTTCATTCCTTTGCTGTAGGTTACCTTGCCTGTTTTGTTTTGCTTAACATTTGTTGAAATAGTCTAGACGGGAGATTACGGTGTTAGCGGTGTTGCATGTTGAGTTAGGTATGGCCTAATCTTCCTTATGTTGAATAGTGAGAAGAGGCACAATCAAGCTACAGCAGTAATGTGATCTGTGAAGGTCAGCTGGTCATCAACCATGACACTCAGGTTTCTTACAACCTTGATGGGAGCCACTGATAGGGACTCTAGCTTGATGCTGATGTTGTGGAGAATAGCTTGCTTGACTGGGAGGGCCAGCAGTTCAGTTTTGGATAAATTCAATTGAAGGTGATGTTCCTTCATCCATGTAGATATGTCAGAGAGACAGTCAGAGATTCGAGTTGCCACTGAAGTGTCACCTGGAGGAAAGGATAAATAGAGCTGTGTGTCATCTGCATAGCAGTGATAGGAGAAGCCGTGTGAATGTATGATTGGGCCTAGAGAGGTGGTGTACAAAGCAAAGAGGAGGGGAACCAGCACTGAGCCTTGGGGCACACCTGTGGTGAGGTGGTGTCATGCTGATGTTTGTCCAAGCCATGACACATGCTTAGCATGAGAGGCCTGCTCTGATAGGGACCATGGCCAAGAAACCAGACACTAAGGTCTCAGGAGTAATCAAAGCATTACCTCCCAGAGCCCAGAGAACTGAAAACCCTGCCCCAGCCACCTGTTGCCAGGTGACTGAACCAAAACCTGGGAAGGTAGGTCCCGTGCAATACGTCACCTCCCAGACAGTTTTGGCTGGAGCTCCAATGCAGCGGATAGCTTCCTTACAGATTCCAGGGCATCCCCTTTGGAATACTTTCAGGAAGATACCAAGCTTCTACTACATTGGAACTCCAATGGATTGTGAACTGATGGTGGACAACAGGTAAATATCTGAAATCAGAGCACTCAACAAAATTGTCAGGCTTCTACCACCAGCACCAGCACCAGCCCCAGCCCTCCCCCACTCATTAAAATGACCCTCAGGTTCCATACATTACGTCATCTCCCTGTCTTGAATGGAGCTTTGATGCTGCTGATTGCTCCTTAGTCTAGTGTTTGTAGTTTTTGAGGTCTGGTGGTCTGGGAGATGAATATATTATTTTGAGCACTGTGGTCCAACTGGACGTGGATATGCACATTACTTCCCAGCATCCATGTGTTTTATTTCATACACTGTCCTCAAGATTCCTTGTACTGTTAATCACCTATCTGCATTTGGGCTCTTTAAAGACAGCTTTGATTTGATCTGTCTGTTCTAAATCAAGGGAACAGTGACAGGGTTGTGTGTAGTGTGTTAGTGTTGGTAGGTGGATTGGCGACTCAAAAGTGTCCGTAGGTGTGTGTGAGTGAATGTGTGTGTGTGTGTGTCTGTGTTGCCCTGTGAAGGACTGGTGCCCCCTCCAGGGTGTATTCCCGCCTTGCGCCCAATGATTCCAGGTAGGCCCTGGACCCACCGCGACCCTGAATTGGATAAGTGGTTACAGATAATGAATGAATGAATGAATGAATGAATGTTTGGTCGTGTTTTATTTTTGAACAGTGCTATATGCTACAGATCTCCTAGGGACCAGCTCCCTCCTCTCATAATGCCTCAAACAAAGTTCCAGAGCTCCCATAACCAACTCTCTCCTCTGTGGACTCTCCTCTCACTGCCCCATGCACTCTGTTGCATTGTCATAAAACGCCCACTAGGCGGCGGCATAGCTACTGGACATATGAACCTTTCTCCATGTTTAAGACTCCGTTTGCTGGAATATTTTGAATACAAGGAAGTTTAAGTTTTCAGTTTAAGTCCCACTAGAACACAATAAATTATTTTCTTGAATTATTTAACTATATTTCTGTTGTTCATTTCTGTGTTTAACAGATGTAAATTCTACAATCATATTCAATAATGGTCTTTTTCAAATGTCAAATTAAATATTTTTGAACATTATTTTGTATGCACGTAGACAAGACATACATTCTCAGATGAAATGCAGGCTTCAATGTAAAAAATACAGATGCTAATTTGGTGGGAGTCATAAGGCGGTGGGGTGTTTCTTTTGATGTGGAAAGTTTCTTTGTAGTTTTTCTGACGCTATGCTTTCTATCCGTTTTCCAACGAAGCGAAGCAATTTGAGCTAAACGCTTCGGATTTCCACAAGACGTTTTTGCGTTGCTTTGCTGCGTTACACGATTGCCTGGATACGTTCAGCTCCTTGAAAATTGATTGGCTGCGCGGCTCCCTCACTGTTAACACGCATTCACAACGATTTATTTTTTCATACGGCGCGTTTCAAACCGCGTTCTGTCGAACTATGCAGTATTTCAAAGTAGCACACAATCGTTAGTGTTACATTTAGTAGTGTAGAACTCCGAGCGTGGACTACTGAGGGATTTACGACAGACCCTCTTCTCGTCTCCAGTCCTGAGTGAACTATATTTTAGTTGTAGCTTCACCACTGGTTCAGCTTAACAAATCAATCTAAAGAAAGCTTTTCCGTTCAGCTTACGTTGCGGATAAAGTCGTAGAAGAATGGACCGCGTCACTCCGGTCAATTTTGTCCAGCACAAACCGAAGATGGCAACAGACTACACGCCTTACATGGAAATGAAGGTGACTGTAACGAATTTGTGTTTTGATGCTTATGTATTTTTAATATGGAAAGCTGAAATGTCCAGATCTCTCTCTTTTGAAATAAGAGTCTGACGTATCGCGTGTAAACGATGTTAAAATTCCAGAATGTGTCTTCACTCTGTCCAAATATGGAGAAAGTTTAGCTCCATGCTGCAGTACTCCTTATTTCTTCAGCATCAATGGACCCTGAAGAGAAGGAGTACTGCAGCATGGACTGAAAGGGAACTAGTTAGGGCAACCAATCAGAACCCAAATGATTTACATATGAGATCTTAAAGTGCCCCTCTGGTAATCGATTAAACCCTTAAGACTTTTCTGCTTTCAGAATAAGGTATTTAGATGGTATTTCCAGTAAAAAAAAGTCCCACTTGAACTCTACATTGTCGCCTTCTTTCATTCCTGCAGCCCAGAAGTGCTGCCCTGCAAGGGACAAGACAAGAGCGGTAACAGTATCCAGGACTGGGGACAACATAGTAGCGGTACAGGATCCTGGACTGAGGACAAGATACGAGTGGAAACAGGAGCCTGGACAGGGGACAAGACAGGAGCAGAAACAGGAGCCTGGACTGGAGCAGAAGCAGGAGTCTGGACTGGGGACAAGACAGGAGCGGTAACAGTATCCAGGACTGGGGACAACATAGTAGCGGTAACAGGATCCTGGACTGAGGACAAGACAGGAGCAGAAACAGGAGCCTGGACTGGAGCGGTAACAGGATCCTGGACTGAGGACAAGATACGAGTGGAAACAGGAGCCTGGACTGGGGACAAGACAGGAGTGGAAACAGGAGCCTGGACTGGGGACAAGACAGGAGTGGAAACAGGAGCCTGGACTGGGGACAAGACAGGGGCGGAAACAGGATCCTGGACTGGGGACAGGAGAAGAAGAGGCACTATGGGCAGAGCTGCTTGTGGATGTGGCACTGTGGAGCTCTGCATCCTCTGGAGCAGCCTGGGGCTCTGGATCCTCAGTAGCAGCCTTGGAGAATTTTTTCCAAAAAGCTTAGTAAAACATTCTACAGTTATTCCAGGGCTCTCTCACAGCAAGATTTCAGCTCATCGTAATGCTTCTCTCCTAAGAAGTGATCCTATGAACATAACTGATAAAATCTGGTGGGGAAGGAAAATTCAAATATTTAAAAAAAAGTTTGCATTGTAATCTTCACAGGTTTTAACTCACTCCCATCAAATCCATTAGGAACTCCCATGAGAAACTGCAAAACAGCAGGTTGATCACCCACAGTTAAAGCAAATATCTTCTCTGCAAACATAAATGCCTTCTCTAAAGAACATTGTGTCTGAGGTATCCTTTTGATGGGTGGACATTCTGTAATAGTGGGTGGTTGGTATGGAGGTGGACACAAATGCAAAGTACCACAGAATTTATTTAAAACAGAAAACCTGATCAAATCAAATGTATTTGTATAGTGCTTTTTACAACTGATGTTGTCACAAAGCAGCATCACAGAATTCATGTAAGTTTTGACATGAAATGTAAAAAATGTGAAAAATCCCCAGGTGAGCAAGCAAAGGGCGACAGTGGCACAGAGAATCTCCCTCAGAGCTGTGGAAGAAAGCTTGGGAGGAACCAAGGTTCACACGGGGAACTATCCTCCTCTGATCAGTCTACTGGTAATAATAGTTAGTCTGTGAGGGGCAGCTCCAAGGCCAGTGGTGGTGGCTGGAGCATGGGCAGCTGGTCTGAAGCGTGGAACAGGAGCTCAACAGTCATTCATCAGTGTCCAGACGGACAGGGGGGCAGTCGTTTACACAGAAAAAGGTAGAGGGATGGAGTTAGTTTTGATCTGTTTGGGTGAATTTAAAGCAGAAAATGTCTCTATTTTATGACCATTATTAATTACATTATACATGTTACCGTTAGGCCCAGTTATAAAAAGCCATGACATTAACTTTCACTGCTATGCAGACGACATGCAATTGTATATTCAGCCAAGCCCGATGACAAACACAGATTAAAGAAAGCAGAGGTGCAAAGGCTGGCTTCAGGGCTATGCCACCTCCAGCCACCAGGGGAGGCAGCAGGTGATCTCTGGACCCAATCAGACTTGATGGTAAACACCTGAGGACAGCCCTTATAGGCAAAGCGACACAGAAACACATTGCTAGATCTTTGTCTCTTTCTGAGTCACAAGAAACAGTAAGTAATTTTGTTAGAGGGTTGAGAGTTCCTACACTCCCACTCATCCTTACACTTCTCAAGCCATTTATGTCTTTACAGTTGTTGTATTAAAAAAAAATTAGTTCTAATTTTCCCTTTCTCTTTGGAAAGCCAGTTTTCCCCTGGTGTCCTTTGTTCTTTTCCCGCCAAAACCCAAGGGCTGGTTTCTATAATCACCTGTCTGTTTCCCACCCATTTTCAGGATTTTACTTAAGGCACTGTATCACCAGTTCTCTCCACTGCAGCCTTAGCGCAGTGGCAAAGAACTGACCTAGTAACACAGCAGCCCTGGTTCTTGCTCTTGGGTCCTGTTAAATTACATTTAATTAAAGTGACCCATTACAAGAGGACTGTTTAAAAGATGTGAAAGGCTGGATGTTGCATAAGTTTCTCCTTCTTAACAGTAATAACAGAATTTCTGGTTCTGGGTCCAAAAGTGGCAAGAAATAAATGATCAGATTTAATATTAAATCTCGCTGACTTTCCAGTTAAACCCGGTTCAGCCGCAAAAAAAACTTGGTGTCATAATTGACCCGGATTTATCATTTGATCAACACATAGGCAGTAATCACTAGGACAGCTTTTTTACATCTTCACAACATCACCAGGATAAGAAATGCCTCATCCCTGCAGGACACAGACACATTAGTACATGCCTTTATTACTTGCTGCAGCCAGGGTCCTCACTAAAACTATAAAATTTGAACATATCAGTCCAGTTATATCATCACTTCATTGGCTGCCTGTGAAATTCTGCATCGATTATAAAATTCTGTTATTAACGTATAAAGCCCTACATGGGCTCGCTCCTGAATTCCTTCAAGATACTATTTCCTAGTTTATGAGCCTCCACATTTACTCAGATCACAGAGTACTGGATTTTTAATAGTTCCCAGAATTCAGAAAACCTCAGCTGGGGGAAGAGCTTTTTCTTATAAAGCCCCCCAAATCTGGAATGATCTTCTAAAACCAACCCCAAGTTGATGATGTTTTTCCATACATTTTCAAATGCAAGGCAAGATGGAAATTGTCCTGTCACTGTTTGGTCTCTATTTTTAAAAAGAAAAAAAAAATTCCTGTGTTCTGCACCAACCATATAATGTGTATCTTTCTGTGCAACAATGGTGGAATTGGTGAACCTCTTACCATATTGGCTTCAGAGAGACACTGACACTCTGAGAAGCTCTTTTTATACCCAATCATGTTGTCAATTGACCTAATTAGTGTTAATTGGTCTTCCAGCTGTTCGTTATATGCTCAATTTCCTTTTTCCAGCCACTTATTGCTACTTGTCCCAACTTTTCTGGAATTTTTTGGTTTGTATAAAATAAAGTCTTAGGTGGGAGTTATTTTAATTAGTAAGCTGGGAATTTTAGGGGAATAACTGTAGTAAAGTGTAGGGTTATTTATGTCAGTATGATTTGTGTTTTTGTTATTAGATTCAGGGATTTTGCAGAAGGAGGCATATAGTATGTGGGGAAGCAAACCAGCCCCAGTGAAAACTTTGTAGGTTCACCTTTGAGTGGTTGAAGGTTATGGAGGTGTGTGAGAGCATGTGTGAGAGCCTAACTCTGTAAGGGAGAAGCAATGGGATTAATATAGGCTAACCTTGTCTTTTTCATTCCTTTGCTGTAGGTTACCTTGCCTGTTTTGTTTTGCTTAACATTTGTTGAAATAGTCTAGACGGGAGATTACGGTGTTAGCGGTGTTGCATGTTGAGTTAGGTATGGCCTAATCTTCCTTATGTTGAATAGTGAGAAGAGGCACAATCAAGCTACAGCAGTAATGTGATCTGTGAAGGTCAGCTGGTCATCAACCATGACACTCAGGTTTCTTACAACCTTGATGGGAGCCACTGATAGGGACTCTAGCTTGATGCTGATGTTGTGGAGAATAGCTTGCTTGACTGGGAGGGCCAGCAGTTCAGTTTTGGATAAATTCAATTGAAGGTGATGTTCCTTCATCCATGTAGATATGTCAGAGAGACAGTCAGAGATTCGAGTTGCCACTGAAGTGTCACCTGGAGGAAAGGATAAATAGAGCTGTGTGTCATCTGCATAGCAGTGATAGGAGAAGCCGTGTAAATGTATGATTGGGCCTAGAGAGGTGGTGTACAAAGCAAAGAGGAGGGGAACCAGCACTGAGCCTTGGGGCACACCTGTGGTGAGGTGGTGTCATGCTGATGTTTGTCCAAGCCATGACACATGCTTAGCATGAGAGGCCTGCTCTGATAGGGACCATGGCCAAGAAACCAGACACTAAGGTCTCAGGAGTAATCAAAGCATTACCTCCCAGAGCCCAGAGAACTGAAAACCCTGCCCCAGCCACCTGTTGCCAGGTGACTGAACCAAAACCTGGGAAGGTAGGTCCCGTGCAATACGTCACCTCCCAGACAGTTTTGGCTGGAGCTCCAATGCAGCGGATAGCTTCCTTACAGATTCCAGGGCATCCCCTTTGGAATACTTTCAGGAAGATACCAAGCTTCTACTACATTGGAACTCCAATGGATTGTGAACTGATGGTGGACAACAGGTAAATATCTGAAATCAGAGCACTCAACAAAATTGTCAGGCTTCTACCACCAGCACCAGCACCAGCCCCAGCCCTCCCCCACTCATTAAAATGACCCTCAGGTTCCATACATTACGTCATCTCCCTGTCTTGAATGGAGCTTTGATGCTGCTGATTGCTCCTTAGTCTAGTGTTTGTAGTTTTTGAGGTCTGGTGGTCTGGGAGATGAATATATTATTTTGAGCACTGTGGTCCAACTGGACGTGGATATGCACATTACTTCCCAGCATCCATGTGTTTTATTTCATACACTGTCCTCAAGATTCCTTGTACTGTTAATCACCTATCTGCATTTGGGCTCTTTAAAGACAGCTTTGATTTGATCTGTCTGTTCTAAATCAAGGGAACAGTGACAGGGTTGTGTGTAGTGTGTTAGTGTTGGTAGGTGGATTGGCGACTCAAAAGTGTCCGTAGGTGTGTGTGAGTGAATGTGTGTGTGTCTGTGTTGCCCTGTGAAGGACTGGTGCCCCCTCCAGGGTGTATTCCCGCCTTGCGCCCAATGATTCCAGGTAGGCCCTGGACCCACCGCGACCCTGAATTGGATAAGTGGTTACAGATAATGAATGAATGAATGAATGAATGAATGTTTGGTCGTGTTTTATTTTTGAACAGTGCTATATGCTACAGACCTCCTAGGGACCAGCTCCCTCCTCTCATAATGCCTCAAACAAAGTTCCAGAGCTCCCATAACCAACTCTCTCCTCTGTGGACTCTCCTCTCACTGCCCCATGCACTCTGTTGCATTGTCATAAAACGCCCACTAGGCGGCGGCATAGCTACTGGACATATGAACCTTTCTCCATGTTTAAGACTCCGTTTGCTGGAATATTTTGAATACAAGGAAGTTTAAGTTTTCAGTTTAAGTCCCACTAGAACACAATAAATTATTTTCTTGAATTATTTAACTATATTTCTGTTGTTCATTTCTGTGTTTAACAGATGTAAATTCTACAATCATATTCAATAATGGTCTTTTTCAAATGTCAAATTAAATATTTTTGAACATTATTTTGTATGCACGTAGACAAGACATACATTCTCAGATGAAATGCAGGCTTCAATGTAAAAAATACAGATGCTAATTTGGTGGGAGTCATAAGGCGGTGGGGTGTTTCTTTTGATGTGGAAAGTTTCTTTGTAGTTTTTCTGACGCTATGCTTTCTGTCCGTTTTCCAACGAAGCGAAGCAATTTGAGCTAAACGCTTCGGATTTCCACAAGACGTTTTTGCGTTGCTTTGCTGCGTTACACGGTTGCCTGGATACGTTCAGCTCCTTGAAAATTGATTGGCTGCGCGGCTCCCTCACTGTTAACACGCATTCACAACGATTTATTTTTTCATACGGCGCGTTTCAAACCGCGTTCTGTCGAACTATGCAGTATTTCAAAGTAGCACACAATCGTTAGTGTTACATTTAGTAGTGTAGAACTCCGAGCGTGGACTACTGAGGGATTTACGACAGACCCTCTTCTCGTCTCCAGTCCTGAGTGAACTATATTTTAGTTGTAGCTTCACCACTGGTTCAGCTTAACAAATCAATCTAAAGAAAGCTTTTCCGTTCAGCTTACGTTGCGGATAAAGTCGTAGAAGAATGGACCGCGTCACTCCGGTCAATTTTGTCCAGCACAAACCGAAGATGGCAACAGACTACACGCCTTACATGGAAATGAAGGTGACTGTAACGAATTTGTGTTTTGATGCTTATGTATTTTTAATATGGAAAGCTGAAATGTCCAGATCTCTCTCTTTTGAAATAAGAGTCTGACGTATCGCGTGTAAACGATGTTAAAATTCCAGAATGTGTCTTCACTCTGTCCAAATATGGAGAAAGTTTAGCTCCATGCTGCAGTACTCCTTATTTCTTCAGCATCAATGGACCCTGAAGAGAAGGAGTACTGCAGCATGGACTGAAAGGGAACAAGTTAGGGCAACCAATCAGAACCCAAATGATTTACATATGAGATCTTAAAGTGCCCCTCTGGTAATCGATTAAACCCTTAAGACTTTTCTGCTTTCAGAATAAGGTATTTAGATGGTATTTCCAGTAAAAAAGTCTCACTTGAACTCTACATTGTCGCCTTCTTTCATTCCTGCAGCCCAGAAGTGCTGCCCTGCAAGTTGACTGGAGTGGTTCATAAGGTTTGTGATCTAAAAAACCCTGGCTGTCTGAATTTGTGTGTTATGTTCATATCTCATGTCTTTTCTCCCTAGTCAAATGTGGACGACACAAATCTTCTCAATAAAAACACTACAAAACCAAAGCAGAGTAAAGGTAAACTACAGCACAAAAGCTATTCTTTTAAAATGAAAGATCAGTTACATGCTCACGTTTTTAAATACTTCCTCTGTGTCTTATGCCTGGCTTTCAGAGGAAGGCCATGGCCTGAGTTTACAGCTGGGGGGAGAGTATGAGCAGAAAAAACAAAAACTTAAAGAACTTCGCCTGGATTACAGACACTATGTGGCAAAGGTGAGAGCTTACATATCCAGAGGAATCTCGTGGTTGGTGGTAATCTAGTAGTTTATATTGGGTTTATCTTCTAGAAAAAAGAGCTGGGAGCTGGGGATCCATACACTCAACCACAAATATGGCCTCCTCCCCTCAGAGAGAGAAGATCTACAAAGGTGAATTTGTATTTGTAATTTATCATCTCATAATGAGGTCTGCTTTTCTGATGAGGGATCTGTGATAGTAGAGGAAAGAACTATCTGAAATTACACTATGATATTCAGTGTACGTCTGAGATACCCTATAGGAGGTTGTCTGGGGCGGCACTTCGGGGAGGGGGGGGGGGGCATTTCAGTTAATTATAACAAATAATTGCACATTATTATGCACATTTTCTGCCCTGTTGGCCAGTCCCATGTCTATCACCTGAACTGGGATTTGCTCACTCTTGTTGACAGTTGGGAGATAAGGTGTCCAGTAGCAACTGTTTGAGTTGACATGGCCTTTGTTTCTGGACTGTATAACATTGTAATTCACTGCTGGTTTAGTGACCTTGGTTGATAACTCATAGATATTTAATGACTATATTTAGGCTTCATATATTATTGAATGGTATGGTGCACATGTATTAGTCTTTTGATCCTGTTTACCCAAAATGGCATTCAGAAGAGAAGAATCACTACAAAAAATATCAATAATATCCCTCATTCTGACAAAGCTTGTGTATTTAATTGTCTTATTAGAGCACTAACTTTTTAAAGTTTCAGTCATGTACAGTAACCTCTATGGCTCTCTTCAACTCCAGCCTCCAGGTAGAGACCCTTTTGGCTCTGCAACTCCCAGCCACACACTGCATTCTCCAGACCCACGAGGACAACGGAACAGCCCTAGCCTAGAGAGGCTGCTCTTCTCCAAGAGGGATGTTGGCACAGTAACAGATCCAGCAGTTAGAAGTGTCCCGAGACCACCTCAGAGGCGCTGGGAGGAGACACTGGAAAGAAAGCTCAAACATTACACATCTGAGGAGGAGCTGAACTCAGAGGAAGAGCAAGAGGAGCTTGAGCTTCTCCAGAAAAAGAGAGTCAGAAACCGCCAGGTACCTGGACACGCTACCAGGAGGGAGAGGAGGATTCAGCACTCTGTTAACAGGTGCATCTCAATACTCTTGAGTTCTGTTGCTCTTAGCCATATTAGAAATAGTCAGTTTTTCTCTTTGTTTAATAGGTAAATCCATAAAATATTCACAATTTTTATTAGTAAGAGGGACACAAGCAAGGATTTGTTGATATATTAATATATATATATATATATATATATATATATATATATATATATATATATATATATATATATATATATATATATTATAGAGAGAGAGAGAGAGAGAGAGAGAGAGAAGCATGGTGAAGCAATAATGAGATTTGGTTGGTGGCTCTTTTTTTTAAATTGTTACGGAGTATCAGTTTTGTGAAGGTTAATATCACAACAAGAGTTTAAAGTAATGTAGGCAGACACTTTTCGTAGTGTCTATTTATATTTGTAGTTTGTGTCCATCAGATTCCATTTATCATCCCTTCAACATCTCTGCACTTAAACTGATTGCTTTCTAACTCAGAGTCGCCCAGGAGAGGAGAGAAGCAGAGGTATCTTTGGTTAATGAAGAGGAGAACAGACAGACCCCACTGGCAACCATTAAAACCAAGTACTGATCTCTGGCAATTAAAATAATTGGATTTGAGGTGCTTGGGTTTTAAATGAGAAAGAGACAAGTGTGCGTTAAACAGCTGAGGGGGTAGTTTTTCTGACCCTGCACAGGGTTGATCTGTACAGGTAAATTTTCTTTTATTGATTGGGAGCTTTCTTGGGTGGGAGAAGTGATGGGAACGGGACAACGGGACAGGACAGAGCTGCTAGCAAGAAGAACATGGTGGACTTTGCCACAGGACTTATGATTGGTAAGGCTAATGGCTTTAAAACCTCTATTGTCTAAATAATATTTCAGTATGCCAAGGAGAAACGTCGACTGAATGAGCTGAAATGGGAGAAAATAAATTACTCCAAGGCTTTTCAAGACATTTAAAAGGCTCCAGTGCCCCTCTGTGATCACACACACACACATTTCCAAATAAACGAATGTAGTCACAGTCTGTTTTGCTGTGTCTCAGCTGGAAAAGGAAGCACAAGAACATTTAGGCTCAGTCTCACATCCCAGTCCTTATTTGTGTGTACCCACAAATCTGCAAAGTTCTAGTGTCCCAATTTTCATTCAAAGAAGTGCTTGAGTTCCCTCAGTGAACCCAGCACCAACACAGATGCCACTCCTGTCCCACACTTCTCCATTCAAAATAATAAAGCAGCGAATACCGCATTGAGCAACAATTTTCTGTTCTCTGCATCTACCACTTACACTTTATATAAGAGGGAGTTTCTTAATGCGCTACTCATTAAAGCTAAACTTATTTGGAATAATCTTTTAGTGTAGTCTGTCCTTTTCACAGAGACACTCAAACTCTCAATGTTAAGAGGTTACAGCTGAAACTGATATTGCACTAATCTTTAAGGGCTGAATAATCAAATTATGGCAATATACCATTAAAAATAGTGAATTTTCTTCCTGTAAAACACCATGATGTGTCACAAGAACCACACATGACTGATAATAAGCTCAGAATTTGAACACAGGCTGTAGCAACCATTTAATGAGAAAACAGGCTTAGCTCATGGTCAGTACACAGAGTCGACTCCTCGCCACATGGTCAGGAACACAACTATGGGGCTGAGCCTGCTGGCTTGATTTTGATAAGTGTGGGATAATGAATAAAACATGCTAGAGGTATTTCAGGGCATTGTTTGGAGGGTGGAAAGTGGGAAACGTAAAATAGTTTAGGCATAAAGCGATAAAAGTAAGATATAAGAGTTTCCCAAAATGGAGTGAAATGAAGCAGTAAATAAACCATTCAAATAAATAATTTCTGAAAACACCCAACTTTTCACCATCCAATCAAATCTAGATGTATAATCATATCCCGCCCGCATCAGCAGTCCCGCTTCACTCAGATATACTCCACGTTAAAGAAAGATATGTTGCAAAGTGCACTTCAGCTTGTGGCTCCAGGCCCGTGCCAGGGTCTGTCTTTTCTCTACAGTACGATTAAGATTGTCTTAACCGTCAGCAAATATATCACAATGTGGGTGTTATTACAAGTGGAAATACTATGGATTTATTCATATTTAAGAAAAATGCAAAATACCTTGTTTTACATAATTATGCAAATCATTTTCACTGAAAAGATAATGGGTCAAAATGAACTCTCAAAATCTGATATATTTGCCCACTGCAAACCTTTTCCCTAAAGAGCTTTGGTTAGGACTGGCTTTATGCACAACTCTCAGCCTGTGGAGGATCCTTCATCCAGAGGTCCTTGAGATTCCAGTGAGACCAGCATCTTCAAATACCTGTTAGATGCTCAGCAAAGGCTATTTAAAATAGCATTCATTTGGCAGAGAGAAACTTTCCTTAACAAGCCTTTATCCGACCATATTCATCTGTGCTCTGAATCACTGTCTGTGTACGGTCCGATGGTCGTGAAACATCACATCTTTGCAGGCATTTTGCAAGACCATGCAATAAAAACCACAAGAAGGATGTATTTCATTTACGAAATACAAAATATTCTCTTCCGCAGCCCACATGCCAAGCTGCTCGTCTCCTGCTTCAGGAGATTGGTCTTGGACTTTCCTTTGAAACCTGACACACACACACACACACACACACACAGGTTGTGCAGAGTAGCAGACGATCCAGAAACTCTTACAAACACCTTCCATTACACAATGCAAGAGGGTGGATCATATGTCGGCTCTGAACCTTCAGAAATTCTGAACTTTCCTGAAGTGGAATTTCAGTATAGAGTTAGGATGTAAACAATGTCACTTGAGGATACGAAAAGAGGTTCTGAATTTTTCATTGTGGTAGTGATAGGAACCCACCATCTGAGGACTTAATACTTCTGAATTGTTAATGAAGAGCCTCAGATTTTTGAGGCGTTTGTGTTTTCATGATGACACCTAGTTTCCACCATGACTGCAGTCTCTGCAACTGGCCATTTCTCATCACAGAAGTCAGAGTGACTTTATCTGAGAATCTGAAGATGTTTCTGGTCATGTGTATCCACAGGTGTTGTCATACACAGTATAAACATATGGGCATTTTTAACACACAGACACCAAGGACACTAAATAGGCTGAAAATAAATGCTGACCAGCCTTCCACAGGGCGGTTCTCTGCTCATTGTTAGAGTTGAAGGCCTTTGCGAAGCTATGGGACTCCAGCAGACAGTCCAGCAGTTTGAAAAGCTGCTCAGAGGTCAGGTAGCGGTACATTCCCTGGTCCTGCGTCTCCACATGCACATCGGCATCCGGAACATCTCTCTGCATTCAAGACACACACACATTTTATAAATATATACATATATATATTAGGAATGGTCCCTTCTTTGCACTTGATCTAATCTCTGTGTTTTCATACGGCAAGCAGAAGTGTATTTGGCAGCCTATTGTTAACATTTCATTCTTAGTTTTCATGCCTAGTTTTACACTCTGGACCAATAGAGAGTGTTGCCGTATTTTATTTTTGTAAAGAGCGTTTAAAATTCACTTGTGGTGAAATTTGATGTAAATGGTCTTGATGATAATTTGGGTCTTGATCATTTTTAAACCTGGAGTTAAATTAAAGTTTAATAAATATTTATTGTTTAGTGGATTTGGGTCCATTTCATTATATTTGGGATGAAGGGAAAAGTGTAAACTGGATGTTCTGCAGTTCTGTGGCTGGGAAGAAGACAATGTTGCCGATGGTCTGGATGAGCTCCAGCTGCACCACACACTTTATGAGTAATGCTGTAAAGAGCCGCTGCTCCCGGGCTTCTGCAGAAGACACACACACACACAAAAAACACTCTTAGTAAAACCCTCACTATGACTCAGCTGGTCACTTCAGAGCCATGTGACAGTAAACTGATGAGGAATCCAAAGAAGGAGGCATTGTCTACAATGATGTTTCTTCATGTTATGAAGTAATTATGCTGACATCCAGGGGCTTGGATGTATCAGAAATCCTCTACTACATCTTTTCTAAACATGGCTACCTCCATGCTGTGGAGCATAAAGACTTTATCCGATGTGAAACATTTCAAAAAATATTTTCTCTAAAAATACTAGGTTTTACTGGTGAAAGTGGCTCGTTTAAATTGATCAAATAATTACAAAAACATCTTAAGCACGATTTCAAAAGACTGGGAAAAAATGAACTACGAATGTGGCTCCAGTTTTAAGCTGTTAATGAGTCAGGGTCACAATAGCAAAATAACAAAAAGCACACTGCATTAATGCCATGTTTACAGACTTTACAGTGAGTATGTGATTTCTGAATGAAAATCTAGGGTCTGAACTGTAGGGGCGCAGAGCACATTAAATACTGCTGTGGGGTGCTATGACCAGGAGAACAATTTGGAATAATTTAGATTTAAATCAGACAAACTGTAATATCTTATGAACAAATTGTTGTGTATAAGTTAATCACTGATAAATAACAGTAATAATAATAATAATTAGGTCGGGGCAATTTATTGAAAATGAATCGAAATTGACATTCAGAACTTCTAATCGACATAATCTTGTCTCTATACTTTATATCAATAATTTTTAACTGTTTTTTAAAATTATTATTCAGTGTATGTTCATGTACTGTCCCTTCAGAACCAAGCGACCAAGACGTAGTGAATCTGCCCCTATGTGCCACATGGAAGCAACCTAAATGCCGAAGCTGACAATTGAGCAGCGTCTGTGTTTTGGGCGTGCTGTGTTTTGACTAAAACAAAGTCAAAAAGTAAAATGTAATGAATATTATTGGAGCACTTTTACAGCACATGCCTCGTCACTAAACGATAAGGGTCAAAAATACAAATACAATATAATTGTTCATTAATCTTAATCATGGTAAAATGTACCAGTAATTGTGATCTTGATATGCACTAATATCGTCCAGCACTAATAATATATATCCATCCATTATCTGTAACCGCTTATCCAATTCAGGGTCATAGTGGGTCCAGAGCCTACTTGGAATCATTGGGCGCAAGGCAGGAATACGCCCTGGAGGGGGCGCCAGTCCTTCACAGGGCAACACACACACATTCACTCACACCTACGGACACTTTTGAGTCGCCAATCCACCTGCAACGTGTGTTTTTGGACTGTGGGAGGAAACCGGAGCACCCGGAGGAAACCCACGCGGACACGGGGAGAACACACCACACTCCTCACAGACAGTCACCCGGAGCGGGAATCGAACCCACAACCTCCAGGTCCTTGGAGCTGTGTGACTGCGACACTACCTGCTGCGCCACCGTGCCGCAATGTTTATCTTTATTTTATTTTTATTTTTTTTCCACCATTAATGCAGTTCCCTGTCTTTTAGGGATGCAGAAGACCCAGAACAATTTGAAGAGTGCTATTTGAAGGGCTCAAGGTATCTTATAGCCATATTTTATTTGTTCTGTTATGATTTGGGGTGTCACGGTGGAGCAGCAGGTAGTGTCTCTGTCACAGCTCCAGGGTCCTGGAGCTTGTGGGTTCGAGTCCTGCTCCAAGTGACTGTCTGTGAGGAGTGTGGTGTGTTCTCCCTGTGTCTGCATGGGTTTCCTCCAGGTGACTGTCTGTGAGGAGTGTGGTGTGTTCTCCCTGTGTCTGCATGGGTTTCCTCCAGGTGACTGTCTGTGAGGTGTGTGGTGTGTTCTCCCTGTGTCTGCATGGGTTTCCTCCGGGTGACTGTCTGTGAGGAGTGTGGTGTGTTCTCCCTGTGTCTGCATGGGTTTCCTCCAGGTGACTGTCTGTGAGCAATGTGGTGTGTTCTCCCTGTGTCTGTGTGGGTTTCCTCCGGGTGACTGTCTGTGAGCAATGTGGTGTGTTCTCCCTGTGTCTGTGTGGGTTTCCTCCGGGTGACTGTCTGTGAGGAGTGTGGCGTGTTCTCCCTGTGTCTGCATGGGTTTCCTCCGGGTGCTCCGGTTTCCTCCCACAGTCCAAAAACATACATTGGTAGGTGGATTGGAGGCTCAGAAGTGTGGTGTAGGTAGGTGTGAGTGTGTGACTGAATGTGTGTGCTGCCCTGTGAGGGTCTGGCACCCCCTCCGGGGTATATTCCTACCTTGTGCCCAATGATTCCAGGTGGGCTCTAGACCCACCGTGACCCTGAACTGGATAAGCTGTATAATGAATGAATGTTATGATTTGTTTTTCCAAGCCATTCTTTGAGAAAATGATCCTTGTTTGTGCGCTGTGCTTGGAATAAAGGTGATCTGCCCCATTGTTTTAATTTCTTTTATTTTTTAATTCTATTCCCAGAAATGTCTATCCTGCCATGGTAATCAATTGGTTAATCTGACTTTTTATTTTCTTTGATCAGTGTGCACTGATCACATCCCAGAAGAGGTTGAAAACACTAGGAAGAGGACAAGAACACTGGTCTAAACAGGAGGTGATGGCTGTGATGAAACCTCTCAAGCCTCACATAACGAAAGGAAAACTGGCCACAATGGCAGAATGTCAGCGGTGCAAGGATGCTGAGGATCCTGTGTTGAAGGACCGAAGTGCACAAAATATAAGAGACTTTGTTAGAAATAGAGGGATCACATTTTAAAAGGAAAATTCAATTTAATGAAGAATTGCTTCAAGGACATGGGCTTGATTTTTGTTGACTTAGTTCTTTAACAATCTGAGAAAAGTGTGATGTTACACCTGCAGCATGTTAATTAAAGATGTGTTTAATTATTTGTTTGTTGTTATAACTGGAGCTGCAGTTAACGCTAACACAAGCGAGATGCTCATGTCCAGTTTGTTGTTTACAGGGACCTGTTCTGCTTAATCACATGTGTCTTTGGAATGCACCTGTTATGTTTGTGTTTGTGTGTGATCAAGTACCAGTAAACCACCTCTGTCCTTATAATACAGTGAAATGCCCTTTTTTGTGTATTGTTAAATCAGTGTCCTGGTAAAGTAGGCATGACCTCACAAACCTCTTGCCATAGGCAGGAGATTTTCAGGATGTCCCCATATACAAGCATGTTGTCAGGTGGACATAGTAAGAGCTTACATTTGTGTAGAAACAAATTAAGGTGATATTTGTGTTCTGTAAAAAGAGAGAATTTTTTGGTGTTTCCAGCAGTGCTGTAGGGCAAAGGGAAAGGTGGGTGCCACTAAACCACATTTTAACTGGTTTGGCAAGGGATGTCCTCATAAGACTTAGACCTGTGTGTGTGTGTGCAGCCTATAATCTCAGTTCAAAGTTTAATCATTCTCCTGCTCCTTAGTAATATTTTTCAACAAAAATTGAGTAGTTTGAAAATGGCGAGTGAGAAGAATACATCACTGAATTCAGGAGTGTTTGAATTTTGAATTAAACGTTAAACAAAGGTGTACAAAGAAGTTTGAAAGCATTTAATACTTTCCTTAGCTCTTGAAAATGATTTTATGTCTTGTTTTTCAAAGAAAAACTGAAATACCTTATGAAAAACTAAAGAAATGGAGTGAGAGCTGTTTCCTGCTTCACTCAGATGTTCACAACTAAGCCATTTTCTATTCTTTGTCTCACAGCTAAATGGTAAACACTGATCCTGGGTCTGTGTGTGCTCAGTTTGGAGAGTATGGCTGTTGTGATTTCTTCAAACCACCAGATGTCACTGTTTTAAGCCTTTAACTCTTCTGGCCAATCAGGATGAAGCTTCAAAACAGCCTCCACCTGTCTGGGACTTGAGTGAATACTAATTGGAGTCAGCTGTGTTGTCTGGGTTCGGTTCAGTTCAGCAGATTTCCCAGCAGTCTTGTTGCTTTCTGAAAATAGGACTTAATTTTGTTGTTATTTTGGCTGTTGTCTTTAGATGAGGCTGAATTTGGGTTCTCTTGTGTAAATGCGTTTTAGAGATTTCTGTTTTATTCATCGCTTGATTGATTTACAATTTTGACACAATGAATGCTGTAAACAAGGGTTGTATGTAGATTGTAAAGTTCATTAGCTCTTTATGAATTGTTTTTAGTTTCATTGGAGATTTGTAGTTTTCTGTTATGATGAAATGTGCTGTTTTTGTTCAGTTTTATTCTGTGGAATCTGTTGGGTTCTGTTTGGAGACTTCCAGGTCTTTGTTGTTTGAAAGGGCTTTTATTTTACCCCAGGTCCATTCAGTAAGGGGCAATAACTGAATCCGTCTGAAGTTAAAAAAGAGACTTTCCATTCAATCCACTCACATCTGAGAGGGCTTGGTTCCAGTCTATGGCCAGTGGGATCCTCTTGAAGAGATTTTGAGCAAGGTCTGTGAGGTAGGTCAGAATCTTTTTTTGCTCTCTTGTGTGTTTGTCACCTCTCATATGAAGAGCCATGGTCCTGGTTTATGGAGGCCACCTGTTTGTTTGGGGCAGGATTAGGAGCTAGATGGTTGCAAGTCTTGGTTCAGGTCTGTGGAGCTAATGGGATTGTTATGGGCATGGATGTTTCTCTCGTATCTCTGTCCTGTCCTGTCCATATGTTCTAGGATCCAGTCCTGGGTTCCTGACTGACTGCATGCCGGATGCCGGAATCTGTGTCCATGGTTTGGCTTCAACCATCAGCTATAAAAGAGAGAGTTTAGTCACACCCGGGAGGAATGGTTCCTCACTCAATTGTTTATCTTTTTTGCTGTTGAAACTCGCTTCGTGTTTGAATTGTTAATTGTTGAATGTTTTTCTGAGTGTTGCCTGTCTGTCATTGTTTACATTTGTAACTAGTACCAGTTGTAGGGAGTGGCTGCCGTTTTGTTTTGGGAACTGGGGTTTGTCTCTGTTTATACACAGCAAGGGAGTAAGGTTAGCACATTGTCTTTCACAGGTTAGTTAGTGTACCTAAAAGTAGTTAGTGTGGGGTTTGTTTGTTGTTTTGGCCTGGGTCACTCCTGAAGTCACTTTCTGGTCACTAAACTGTATCAATCACATCAATACATTTCACAAAACTGTCCTAAGTTGTAGTTTTTTTTGCACTCATCACACTCCGTTATTTCATTTTTTTGTGTTGCGGTCTGCCCTAGACCAGGTCGTAACAGGATCTTTCTAGAATATTGAATTCTATTCCAGGAGACCCTGTTTCTCTGTTGTAAAAGAGGGCCAGTTTGGTCCCATTCCCACACACACACACAAAATCCAATGTTATTGGATTCTGAAGGGCTTTGTTCTGGTCTATGGCAACACTGGTATCTGTCTCAAAGATTGATTCCAACCTGTTGAACCAGCTAAACCCAGTTTTGGAGTTCAGATGCTCTCTGGTGTAAAAAAAAAAAAAAAAAAGCCCAATTCCACCTCAAACCCTGTCCCATTTTTTTTCTCTCTCTCTCACACAGGTTTACAGTGTTTATCAGGACACCCTGTAACCATGGTTTTTGAGGACACACCTTTCCTGACATCCTTTTTGTGAAAGTGTATATTTTGTGGTTCTGTTGTATTCATATGATATTTATACTATTTGTTTTAAGAAAACGAACAGCCTTTTAAATTGTCAAATGGTGTAACCACAAAAAATGACAAATATCTAATATTTCACACCTAGAGTTCATGCAATTGCTTGTAAAATTAGCCATTTATTTTATAATATCCCATAAGAATGTTTTATTATATTTTTTCTAAATTTAGATTTTATGGGATTTTGTGAGACCATGTGCCATTAACATCTTCTTTTACGTGTATTCTTTGACCATGGTAAAAATGGTTTAAACACCCATTATTCCAGTGTAGTAGAGTATTAAATCATAATCCATATTAACTTTTTTGTACAATATTAGTATTTTAGACAAGATACTGGTTACACCAACTGACCACAAACCTTCTACAGCAAAAGAACAAGAATAACTTGTGTTCGATTCTGATTTCAGTTCAGTTCTCATACAATTTCAGTTCGTAAAATGACAGCCATTGTTTTCAAAGAGAGTGAGTGAATGAAGGAGAGAGAGATTGTTAGTGAGAGAGTATCAGACATTGTTTTTTCATTTCTTTCATCACTAAACTGTTTTGATTAAACTTTTAAAAACTGACAACCATCAGTGTGAGTTCCTGTCATCTGATGAGATGTGAACCAATTGTTTCACATTAACATAATAATATAGAGGAAACAGCGTGTCAGAAACTTATATCTTGAATTATTAAAGGGGTTGAGGATGCCTGTGGTACCTCTACATTTGGCTGCACATAGTCATGATCATGAGGGTTAACTATGGGTTACTGGACAATATGCTGGTCATCTTCGGAAGTGTTAATCAATAGAGGAGTAAGGTTTAAAACATCAGTACCATTTTATTCTCTATATACTGTCTTTGATACTGCTTCCAACTTTCCCTCATCTTTTGTTGTATGTGCACCTTTCCCAATATATATGTACAAAGTACATAATTATTTCCTGAAATAATTATGTATATATTATGTATATATATTGGGTTATGGAGAAACTACTTGGTTTAATGGCACATACATTGGTTTTAAACTGTTGGTTTGTATATATTGGTTTGTTGGTATATATATTGGACTCTCAGTACATACATTGGTTTGTGTGCATGTGTATATCGGTTTGTGGGCATGTATCGGTTTGTGGGCATGTATCGGTTTGTGGGCTTGTATCGGTTTGTGGGCATGCATATATCGGTTTGTGGGCATGCATATATCGGTTTGTGGGCATGCATAAATCGGTTGGTGTGTATCGGTTTGTGGGTTTGTATCGGTTTGTGGGCATGTATCGGTTTGTGGGCTTGTATCGGTTTGTGGGCATGTATCGGTTGGTGTGTATCGGTTTGTGGGCATGCATATATCGGTTTGTGGGCATGTATCGGTTGGTGTGTATCGGTTTGTGGGCATGCATATATCGGTTTGTGGGCATGTATCGGTTGGTGTGTATCGGTTTGTGGGCATGTATCGGTTGGTGTGTATCGGTTTGTGGGCATGCATATATCGGTTTGTGGGCATATATCGGTTTGTGGGCGCATATACTGGTTTGTTTATATCGGTTTGTGGGCATATATATATTGGATTCTGCGCTGCATGGTAGAAATTTGCCGTTCAGTGCTGTTCAGCGAGTAGCCTGTTTTGATTGTGCTGCGCGGTTTTAATGAACCTCAGTTTGGACAAACTTCTGACATATTCCAAATAAAACCGAGTGGCCCGGTGACTGAGCTCCGCGATTATAAATACTAAATAAAGGTCATAATAAAGATAATAAAGCTCAGACTAGCCGATTGGATTATGGTCTACAACAATGTGTTTTCTACGACGCTGAACTTAGCTCGTAGATCGCAGATTCGCAGATCCAGATGTTCTTTTCGAGTTGCGCGCGATCCCTGAGCGTTCTGTTCAGCTGCGCGCGCGATCCCTGAGCGTTCTGTTCAGCTGCGCGCGCGATCCCTGAGCGTTCTGTTCAGCTGCGCGCGCGATCCCTGAGCGTTCTGTTCAGCTGCGCGCGCGATCCCTGAGCGTTCTGTTCAGCTGCGCGCGCGATCCCTGAGCGTTCTGTTCAGCTGCGCGCGCGATCCCTGAGCGTTCTGTTCAGCTGCGCGCGCGAACCCTGAGCGTTCTGTTCAGCTGCGCGCGCGATCCCTGAGCGTTCTGTTCAGCTGCGCCCGCGCGATCCCTGAGCGTTCTGTTCAGCTGCGCCCGCGCGATCCCTGAGCGTTCTGTTCAGCGGCACGCGCGATCCCTGAGCGTTCTGTTCAGCGGCACGCGCGATCCCTGAGCGTTCTGTTCAGCGGCACGCGCGATCCCTGAGCGTTCTGTTCAGCGGCACGCGCGATCCCTGAGCGTTCTGTTCAGCGGCACGCGCGATCCCTGAGCGTTCTGTTCAGCGGCACGCGCGATCCCTGAGCGTTCTGTTCAGCGGCACGCGCGATCCCTGAGCGTTCTGTTCAGCGGCACGCGCGATCCCTGAGCGTTCTGTTCAGCGGCACGCGCGATCCCTGAACGTTCTGTTCAGCTGCGAGCGATCTCTGAACGTTCTGTTCAGCCCCGTGCGCAATCTCTGAGTGTTCTGTTCAGCCCCGTGCGCAATCTCTGAGTGTTCTGTTCAGCTGCGTGCGATCTCTGAGTGTTCTCTTCAGCTGCGCGCAATCTAAGTGTTCTGTTCAACCACGGACGCGATCTCTGAGTGTTCTATTCAACCGTGCGCGCGATCTCTGAGTGTTCTGTTCAGCCGCGCGCGCGATCTCAGTGTTCTGTTCAGCCGCGCGCGCGATCTCTGGGTGTTCTGTTCAGCTGCGCGCGCGATCTCTGAGTGTTCTGTTCAGCTGCGAGCGATCTCTGAGTGTTCTGCTCAGCTGCGCGTGCGATCTCTGAGTGTTCTGCTCAGCTGCGCGTGCGATCTCTGAGTGTTCTGCTCAGCTGCGCGTGCGATCTCTGAGTTTTCTGTTCAGCCCCGTGCGCAATCTCTGAGTGTTCTGTTCAGCCCCGTGCGCAATCTCTGAGTGTTCTGTTCAGCTGCGTGCGATCTAAGTGTTCTGTTCAGCCACGGACGCGATCTCTGAGTGTTCTATTCAACCGTGCGCGCGATCTCTGAGTGTTCTGTTCAGCCGCGCGCGCGATCTCAGTGTTCTGTTCAGCTGCGCGCGCGATCTCTGGGTGTTCTGTTCAGCTGCGCGCGCGATCTCTGAGTGTTCTGTTCAGCTGCGAGCGATCTCTGAGTGTTCTGCTCAGCTGCGCGTGCGATCTCTGAGTGTTCTGCTCAGCTGCGCGTGCGATCTCTGAGTGTTCTGCTCAGCTGCGCGTGCGATCTCTGAGTTTTCTGTTCAGCCGCGTGCGCGATCTCTGAGTGTTCTGTTCAGCTGCGAGCGATCTCTGAGTTTTCTGTTCAGCTGCGCGCGATCTCTGAGTGTTCTGTTCAGCCGGGGGCGCGATCTCTGAGTGTTCTGCTCAGCTGCGCGTGCGATCTCTGAGTGTTCTGTTCAGCTGTGCGGGATCTCTGAGTGTTTTGTTCAGCCGCGGGCGCGATCTCTGAGTGTTCTGTTCCACTGCGAGCGATCTCTGTGTGTTCTGTTCAACTGCGTGTGCGATGTCTGAGTGTTCTGTTCAGCTGCGTGCGATCTCTGAGTGTTCTGTTCAGCTGCGTGCGATCTCTGAGTGTTCTGTTCAGCTGCGAGCGATCTCTGAGTGTTCTGCTCAGCTGCGCGTGCGATCTCTGAGTGTTCTGTTCAGCTGCGTGCGATCTCTGAGTGTTCTGTTCAGCTGCGTGCGATCTCTGAGTGTTCTGTTCAACTGCGAGCGATCTCTGAGTGTTCTGTTCAGCTGGGCGGGCGATCTCTGAGCGTTCTGTTCAGCGGCACGCGCGATCTCTGAGCGTTCTGTTCAGCGGCATGCGCTATCTGAGCGTTCTGTTCAGCTGCGAGCGAGATCTCTGAGTGTTCTGTTCAGCTGCGAGCGAGATCTCTGAGTGTTCTGTTCAGCTGCGTGCGATCTCTGAGTGTTCTGCTCAGCTGCGCGCGAGATCTCTGAGTGTTCTTTTCAGCTGCACGCGCGATCTCTGAGTGTTCTGTTCAGCGGCATGCGCTATCTGAGTGTTCTGTTCAGCTGCGTGCGATCTCTGAGTGTTCTGCTCAGCTGCGCGCGAGATCTCTGAGTGTTCTTTTCAGCTGCGAGCGATGTCTGAGTGTTCTGTTCAGCTGCGAGCGAGATCTCTGAGTGTTCTGTTCAGCTGCGAGCGAGATCTCTGAGTGTTCTGTTCAGCTGCGTGCGATCTCTGAGTGTTCTGTTCAGCTGCGCGCGCGATCTCTGGGTGTTCTGTTCAGCTGCGAGCGATGTCTGAGTGTTTTGTTCAGCTGCGTGCGATCTCTGAGTGTTCTGTTCAGCTGCGCACGCGATCTCTGAGTGTTCTGTTCAGCCGGGGGCGCGATCTCTGAGTGTTTTGTTCAGCCGGGGGCGCGATCTCTGAGTGTTTTGTTCAGCCGCTGGCGCGATCTCTGAGAGTTCTGCTCAGCTGCGCGTGCGATCTCTGAGTGTTCTGTTCAGCTGCGTGCGATCTCTGAGTGTTCTGTTCAACTGCGAGCGATCTCTGAGTGTTCTGTTCAGCTGCGCGGGCGATCTCTGAGTGTTCTGTTCAGCTGCGCGGGCGATCTCTGAGTGTTCTGTTCAGCTGCGCGGGCGATCTCTGAGTGTTCTGTTCAGCTGCGCGGGCGATCTCTGAGTGTTCTGTTCAGCTGCGCGCGCGATCTCTGAGTGTTCTGTTCAGCTGCGCGCGCGATCTCTGAGTGTTCTGTTCAGCTGCGAGCGATCTCTGGGTGTTCTGTTCAGCCGCGTGCGCGATCTCTGAGTGTTCTGTTCAGCTGCGAGCGATCTCTGAGTTTTCTGTTCAGCTGCGCGCGATCTCTGAGTGTTCTGTTCAGCTGCGCGCGATCTCTGAGTGTTCTGTTCAGCCGGGGGCGCGATCTCTGAGTGTTCTGCTCAGCTGCGCGTGCGATCTCTGAGTGTTCTGTTCAGCTGTGCGGGATCTCTGAGTGTTTTGTTCAGCCGCGGGCGCGATCTCTGAGTGTTCTGTTCCATTGCGAGCGATCTCTGTGTGTTCTGTTCAGCTGCGTGTGCGATGTCTGAGTGTTCTGTTCAGCTGCGTGCGATCTCTGAGTGTTCTGTTCAGCTGCGAGCGATCTCTGAGTGTTCTGCTCAGCTGCGCGAGCGATCTCTGAGTGTTCTGCTCAGCTGCGCGTGCGATCTCTGAGTGTTCTGTTCAGCTGTGTGCGATCTCTGAGTGTTCTGTTCAACTGCGAGCGATCTCTGAGTGTTCTGTTCAGCTGCGCGGGCGATCTCTGAGCGTTCTGTTCAGCGGCACGCGCGATCTCTGAGTGTTCTGTTCAGCGGCATGCGCTATCTGAGTGTTCTGTTCAGCTGCGTGTGATCTCTGAGCGTTCTTTTCAGCTGCGCACGATCTCTGATAGTTCTTTTCAGCTGCACGCGCGATCTCTGAGTGTTCTGTTCAGCGGCATGCGCTATCTGAGTGTTCTGTTCAGCTGCGAGCGATCTCTGAGTGTTCTGCTCAGCTGCGAGCGATGTCTGAGTGTTCTGTTCAGCTGCGAGCGAGATCTCTGAGTGTTCTGTTCAGCTGCGAGCGAGATCTCTGAGTGTTCTGTTCAGCTGCGTGCGATCTCTGAGTGTTCTGTTCAGCTGCGAGCGATCTCTGAGTGTTCTGCTCAGCTGCGCGTGCGATCTCTGAGTGTTCTGCTCAGCTGCGCGTGCGATCTCTGAGTTTTCTGTTCAGCCGCGTGCGCGATCTCTGAGTGTTCTGTTCAGCTGCGAGCGATCTCTGAGTTTTCTGTTCAGCTGCGCGCGATCTCTGAGTGTTCTGTTCAGCCGGGGGCGCGATCTCTGAGTGTTCTGCTCAGCTGCGCGTGCGATCTCTGAGTGTTCTGTTCAGCTGTGCGGGATCTCTGAGTGTTTTGTTCAGCCGCGGGCGCGATCTCTGAGTGTTCTGTTCCACTGCGAGCGATCTCTGTGTGTTCTGTTCAGCTGCGTGTGCGATGTCTGAGTGTTCTGTTCAGCTGCGTGCGATCTCTGAGTGTTCTGTTCAGCTGCGAGCGATCTCTGAGTGTTCTGCTCAGCTGCGCGTGCGATCTCTGAGTGTTCTGTTCAGCTGCGTGCGATCTCTGAGTGTTCTGTTCAACTGCGAGCGATCTCTGAGTGTTCTGTTCAGCTGCGCGGGCGATCTCTGAGCGTTCTGTTCAGCGGCACGCGCGATCTCTGAGTGTTCTGTTCAGCGGCATGCGCTATCTGAGTGTTCTGTTCAGCTGCGTGCGATCTCTGAGTGTTCTGTTCAGCTGCGTGTGATCTCTGAGCGTTCTTTTCAGCTGCGCACGATCTCTGATAGTTCTTTTCAGCTGCACGCGCGATCTCTGAGTGTTCTGTTCAGCGGCATGCGCTATCTGAGTGTTCTGTTCAGCTGCGAGCGATCTCTGAGTGTTCTGTTCAGCTGCGAGCGAGATCTCTGAGTGTTCTGTTCAGCTGCGAGCGAGATCTCTGAGTGTTCTGTTCAGCTGCGAGCGAGATCTCTGAGTGTTCTGTTCAGCTGCGTGCGATCTCTGAGTGTTCTGTTCAGCTGCGTGCGATCTCTGAGTGTTCTGCTCAGCTGCGCGCGAGATCTCTGAGTGTTCTTTTCAGCTGCACGCGCGATCTCTGAGTGTTCTTTTCAGCGGCATGCGCTATCTGAGTGTTCTGTTCAGCTGCGTGCGATCTCTGAGTTTTCTGTTCAGCTGCGTGCGATGTCTGAGTGTTCTGTTCAGCTGCGAGCGAGATCTCTGAGTGTTCTGTTCAGCTGCGAGCGAGATCTCTGAGTGTTCTGTTCAGCTGCGTGCGATCTCTGAGTGTTCTGTTCAGCTGCGCGCGCGATCTCTGGGTGTTCTGTTCAGCTGCGCGCGCGATCTCTGGGTGTTCTGTTCAGCTGCGAGCGATGTCTGAGTGTTTTGTTCAGCTGCGTGCGATCTCTGAGTGTTCTGTTCAGCTGCGCACGCGATCTCTGAGTGTTCTGTTCAGCCGGGGGCGCGATCTCTGAGTGTTTTGTTCAGCCGGGGGCGCGATCTCTGAGTGTTTTGTTCAGCCGCTGGCGCGATCTCTGAGTGTTCTGCTCAGCTGCGCGTGCGATCTCTGAGTGTTCTGTTCAGCTGCGTGCGATCTCTGAGTGTTCTGTTCAACTGCGAGCGATCTCTGAGTGTTCTGTTCAGCTGCGCGGGCGATCTCTGAGTGTTCTGTTCAGCTGCGCGGGCGATCTCTGAGTGTTCTGTTCAGCTGCGCGGGCGATCTCTGAGTGTTCTGTTCAGCTGCGCGCGCGATCTCTGAGTGTTTTGTTCAGCTGCTGGCGCGATCTCTGAGTATTCTGTTCAGCTGCGCGCGCGATCTCTGAGTGTTCTGTTCAGCCGCGTGCGCGATCTCTGAGTGTTCTGTTCAGCTGCGAGCGATCTCTGAGTTTCCTGTTCAGCTGCGCGCGATCTCTGAGTGTTCTGTTCAGCCGGGGGCGCGATCTCTGAGTGTTCTGCTCAGCTGCGCGTGTGATCTCTGAGTGTTCTGTTCAGCTGTGCGGGATCTCTGAGTGTTTTGTTCAGCCGCGGGCGCGATCTCTGAGTGTTCTGTTCCACTGCGAGCGATCTCTGTGTGTTCTGTTCAGCTGCGTGTGCGATGTCTGAGTGTTCTGTTCAGCTGCGTGCGATCTCTGAGTGTTCTGTTCAGCTGCGAGCGATCTCTGAGTGTTCTGCTCAGCTGCGCGTGCGATCTCTGAGTGTTCTGTTCAGCTGCGTGCGATCTCTGAGTGTTCTGTTCAACTGCGAGCGATCTCTGAGTGTTCTGTTCAGCTGCGCGGGCGATCTCTGAGTGTTCTGTTCAGCGGCACGCGCGATCTCTGAGTGTTCTGTTCAGCGGCATGCGCTATCTGAGTGTTCTGTTCAGCTGCGTGCGATCTCTGAGTGTTCTGTTCAGCTGCGTGTGATCTCTGAGCGTTCTTTTCAGCTGCGCACGATCTCTGATAGTTCTTTTCAGCTGCACGCGCGATCTCTGAGTGTTCTGTTCAGCGGCATGCGCTATCTGAGTGTTCTGTTCAGCTGCGAGCGATCTCTGAGTGTTCTGCTCAGCTGCGAGCGATGTCTGAGTGTTCTGTTCAGCTGCGAGCGAGATCTCTGAGTGTTCTGTTCAGCTGCGAGCGAGATCTCTGAGTGTTCTGTTCAGCTGCGTGCGATCTCTGAGTTTTCTGTTCAGCTGCGTGCGATCTCTGAGTGTTCTGCTCAGCTGCGCGCGAGATCTCTGAGTGTTCTGTTCAGCTGCGAGCGAGATCTCTGAGTGTTCTGTTCAGCTGCGAGCGAGATCTCTGAGTGTTCTGTTCAGCTGCGTGCGATCTCTGAGTGTTCTGTTCAGCTGCGCGCGCGATCTCTGGGTGTTCTGTTCAGCTGCGCGCGCGATCTCTGGGTGTTCTGTTCAGCTGCGAGCGATGTCTGAGTGTTTTGTTCAGCTGCGTGCGATCTCTGAGTGTTCTGTTCAGCTGCGCACGCGATCTCTGAGTGTTCTGTTCAGCCGGGGGCGCGATCTCTGAGTGTTTTGTTCAGCCGGGGGCGCGATCTCTGAGTGTTTTGTTCAGCTGCGGATGGTCTCTGAGTGTTCTGTTCAGTTGCGCGCGATCTCTGAGTGTTCTATTCAGCTGCGGACGATCTCTGAGTGTTCTATTCAGCTGCGGACGATCTCTGAGTGTTCTGTTCAGCCGGGGGCGCGATCTCTGAGTGTTTTGTTCAGCCGGGGGCGCGATCTCTGAGTGTTCTGTTCAGCTGCGCGCGATCTCTGAGTGTTCTATTCAGCTGCGGACGATCTCTGAGTGTTCTATTCAGCTGCAGACGATCTCTGAGTGTTCTCTTCAGCTGCGCGCGATCTGAGTGTTCTGTTCAGCCACGGGCGCGATCTCTGAGTGTTCTATTCAGCCGCGCGCACGATCTCTGAGTGTTCTGTTCTGCTGCGCGTGCGATCTCTGAGTGTTCTGTTCAGCTGCGCGCGATCTCTGAGTGTTCTATTCAGCTGCGGACGATCTCTGAGTGTTCTATTCAGCTGCGGACGATCTCTGAGTGTTCTATTCAGCTGCGGACGATCTCTGAGTGTTCTCTTCAGCTGCGCGCGATCTGAGTGTTCTGTTCAGCCACGGGCGCGATCTCTGAGTGTTCTATTCAGCCGCGCGCACGATCTCTGAGTGTTCTGTTCTACAGCTCGCGCGATCTCTGAGTGTTCTGTTCAGCTGCGCGCGATCTCTGAGTGTTCTGTTCACCTGCGTGCGATCTCTGAGAGTTCTGTTCACCTGCGTGCGATCTCTGAGTGTTCTGTTCACCTGCGCGTGCGATCTCTGAGTGTTCTGTTCACCTGCGCGCGATCTCTGAGTGTTCTGTTCAGCTGCGCGCGCGATCTCTGAGTGTTCTGTTCACCTGCGTGCGATCTCTGAGTGTTCTGTTCAGCTGCGCGTGCGATCTCTGAGTGTTCTGTTCACCTGCGCGTGCGATCTCTGAGTGTTCTGTTCACCTGCACGCGATCTCTGAGTGTTCTGTTCAGCTGCGCGCGCGATCTCTGAGTGTTCTGTTCACCTGCGTGCGATCTCTGAATGTTCTGTTCACCTGCGCATGCGATCTCTGAGTGTTCTGTTCACCTGCGTGCAATCTCTGAGAGTTCTGTTCACCTGCGTGCGATCTCTGAGTGTTCTGTTCACCTCCGTGCGATCTCTGAGTGTTCTGTTCACCTGCGTGCGATCTCTGAGTGTTCTGTTCAGCTGCGCGCGCGATCTCTGAGTGTTCTGTTCACCTGCGTGCGATCTCTGAATGTTCTGTTCACCTGCGCGTGCGATCTCTGAGTGTTCTGTTCACCTGCGTGCGATCTCTGAGTGTTCTGTTCACCTGCGTGCGATCTCTAAGAGTTCTGTTCAACTGCGTGCGATCTCTGAGTGTTCTGTTCACCTGCGCGTGCGATCTCTGAGTGTTCTGTTCACCTGCGCGCGATCTCTGAGTGTTTTATTCAGCTGCGCGCGATCTCTGAGTGTTCTGTTCAGCCGCGGGCGCGATCTCTGAGTGTTTTATTCAGCTGCGCGCGATCTCTGAGTGTTCTGTTCAGCCGCGGGCGCGATCTCTGAGTGTTTTGTTCAGCTGCGCGCGCAATCTCTGAGTGTTCTGGTCTGCTGCGCGCGATCTCTGAGTGTTCTGTTCAGCTGCGAGCGATCTCTGAGTGTTCTGTTTAGCCGCGGGCGCGATCTCTGTGTGTTCTGTTGAGCTGCGCGCGGGATCCCTGAGTGTTCTGTTCAGCCGGGGGCGCGATCTCTGAGTGTTCTGTTCAGCTGCGAGCGATCTCTGAGTGTTCTGTTCAGCTGCGTGCGCGATCTCTGAGTGTTCTGTTCAGCTGCGCGCGATCTCTGAGTGTTCTGTTCAGCTGCGGACGATCTCTGAGTGTTCTATTCAGCTGCGGACGATCTCTGAGTGTTCTGGTCTGCTGCGCGTGCGCAATCTCTGAGTGTTCTATTCAGCCACGCGCGATCTCTGAGTGTTCTGTTCAGCCGCGTGCGATCTCTGAGTGTTCTGTTCAGCTGCGCACGCGATCTCTGAGTGTTCTGTTCTGCTGCGCGTGCGGTCTCTGGGTGTTCTGTTCAGCCGCGTGCGCAATCTCTGAGTGTTCTATTCAGCCACGCGCGATCTCTGAGTGTTCTGTTCAGCCGCGTGCGATCTCTGAGTGTTCTGTTCAGCTGCGCGCACGATCTCTGAGTGTTCTGTTCAGCTGCGCGCGATCTCTGAGTGTTCTATTCAGCTGCGGACGATCTCTGAGTGTTCTCTTCAGCTGCGCGCGATCTGAGTGTTCTGTTCAGCCACGGGCGCGATCTCTGAGTGTTCTATTCAGCCGCGCGCACGATCTCTGAGTGTTCTGTTCTACAGCTCGCGCGATCTCTGAGTGTTCTGTTCAGCTGCGCGCGATCTCTGTGTGTTCTGTTCTACAGCTCGCGCGATCTCTGAGTGTTCTGTTCACCTGCGTGCGATCTCTGAGAGTTCTGTTCACCTGCGTGCGATCTCTGAGTGTTCTGTTCACCTGCGCGTGCGATCTCTGAGTGTTCTGTTCACCTGCGCGCGATCTCTGAGTGTTCTGTTCAGCTGCGCGTGATCTCTGAGTGTTCTGTTCAGCTGCGCGCGCGATCTCTGAGTGTTCTGTTCACCTGCGTGCGATCTCTGAGTGTTCTGTTCACCTGCGTGCAATCTCTGAGAGTTCTGTTCACCTGCGTGAGATCTCTGAGTGTTCTGTTCACCTGCGCGTGCGATCTCTGAATGTTCTGTTCACCTGCGTGCGATCTCTAAGAGTTCTGTTCACCTGCGTGCGATCTCTGAGTGTTCTGTTCACCTGCGCGTGCGATCTCTGAGTGTTCTGTTCACCTGCGCGTGATCTCTGAGTGTTCTGTTCAGCTGCGCGCGATCTCTGAGTGTTCTGTTCAGCTGCACGCGATCTCTGAGTGTTCTGTTCAGCTGCGCGCGCGATCTCTGAGTGTTCTGTTCACCTGCGCGTGCGATCTCTGAGTGTTCTGTTCACCTGCGCGCGATCTCTGAGTGTTCTGTTCAGCCGCGGGCGCGATCTCTGAGTGTTTTGTTCAGCTGCGCGCGCAATCTCTGAGTGTTCTGTTCAGCCGCGGGCGCGATGTCTGAGTGTTCTGTTCAGCTGCGCGTGCGATCTCTGAGTGTTCTGTTCAGCTGCGAGCGATCTGAGTGTTCTGTTCAGCTGCGTGCATGATCTCTGAGTGTTCTGTTCAGCTGCGCACGATCCCTGAGTGTTCTGTTCAGCTGCGAGCGATCTCTGAGTGTTCTGTTTAGCCGCGGGCGCGATCTCTGAGTGTTCTGTTCAGCTGCGCACGATCCCTGAGTGTTCTGTTCAGCCGCGGGCGCGATGTCTGAGTGTTCTGTTCAGCTGCGCGTGCGATCTCTGAGTGTTCTGTTCAGCTGCGAGCGATCTGAGTGTTCTGTTCAGCTGCGTGCATGATCTCTGAGTGTTCTGTTCAGCTGCGCACGATCCCTGAGTGTTCTGTTCAGCCGCGGGCGCGATCTCTGAGTGTTCTGTTCAGCTGCGTGCATGATCTCTGAGTGTTCTGTTCAGCTGCGCACGATCTCTGAGTGTTCTGTTCTGCTGCGCGTGCGGTCTCTGGGTGTTCTGTTCAGCCGCGTGCGCAATCTCTGAGTGTTCTATTCAGCCACGCGCGATCTCTGAGTGTTCTGTTCAGCCGCGTGCGATCTCTGAGTGTTCTGTTCAGCTGCGCGCACGATCTCTGAGTGTTCTGTTCAGCTGCGCGCGATCTCTGAGTGTTCTATTCAGCTGCGGACGATCTCTGAGTGTTCTCTTCAGCTGCGCGCGATCTGAGTGTTCTGTTCAGCCACGGGCGCGATCTCTGAGTGTTCTATTCAGCCGCGCGCACGATCTCTGAGTGTTCTGTTCTACAGCTCGCGCGATCTCTGAGTGTTCTGTTCAGCTGCGCGCGATCTCTGTGTGTTCTGTTCTACAGCTCGCGCGATCTCTGAGTGTTCTGTTCACCTGCGTGCGATCTCTGAGAGTTCTGTTCACCTGCGTGCGATCTCTGAGTGTTCTGTTCACCTGCGCGTGCGATCTCTGAGTGTTCTGTTCACCTGCGCGCGATCTCTGAGTGTTCTGTTCAGCTGCGCGTGATCTCTGAGTGTTCTGTTCAGCTGCGCGCGCGATCTCGGAGTGTTCTGTTCACCTGCGTGCAATCTCTGAGAGTTCTGTTCACCTGCGTGCGATCTCTGAGTGTTCTGTTCACCTGCGCGTGCGATCTCTGAGTGTTCTGTTCACCTGCGTGCGATCTCTAAGAGTTCTGTTCACCTGCGTGCGATCTCTGAGTGTTCTGTTCACCTGCGCGTGCGATCTCTGAGTGTTCTGTTCACCTGCGCGTGATCTCTGAGTGTTCCGTTCAGCTGCGCGCGATCTCTGAGTGTTCTGTTCAGCTGCGCGCGATCTCTGAGTGTTCTGTTCAGCTGCGCGCGCGATCTCTGAGTGTTCTGTTCACCTGCGCGTGCGATCTCTGAGTGTTCTGTTCACCTGCGCGCGATCTCTGAGTGTTCTGTTCAGCCGCGGGCGCGATCTCTGAGTGTTTTGTTCAGCTGCGCGCGCAATCTCTGAGTGTTCTGGTCTGCTGCGCGCGATCTCTGAGTGTTCTGTTCAGCTGCGAGCGATCTCTGAGTGTTCTGTTTAGCCGCGGGCGCGATCTCTGAGTGTTCTGTTCAGCTGCGCACGATCCCTGAGTGTTCTGTTCAGCCGCGGGCGCGATGTCTGAGTGTTCTGTTCAGCTGCGCGTGCGATCTCTGAGTGTTCTGTTCAGCTGCGAGCGATCTGAGTGTTCTGTTCAGCTGCGTGCATGATCTCTGAGTGTTCTGTTCAGCTGCGCACGATCCCTGAGTGTTCTGTTCAGCCGCGGGCGCGATCTCTGAGTGTTCTGTTCAGCTGCGTGCATGATCTCTGAGTGTTCTGTTCAGCTGCGCACGATCTCTGAGTGTTCTGTTCAGCTGCACGCGCGATCTCTGAGTGTTCTGTTCTGCTGCGCGTGCGATCTCTGTGTGTTCTGTTCTGCTGCGCGTGCGATCTCTGTGTGTTCTGTTCAGCTGCGCGCGCGATGTCTGAGTGTTCTGTTCTGCTGCGCATGCGATCTCTGTGTGTTCTGTTCAGCTGCGCGTGCGATCTCTGAGTGTTCTGTTCAGCCGCGGGCGCGATCTCTGAGTGTTCTGTTCAGCCCCGTGCGCAATCTCTGTGTGTTCTGTTCTGCTGCGCGTGCGATCTCTGTGTGTTCTGTTCAGCTGCGCGCGCGATCTCTGAGTGTTCTGTTCAGCTGCGCGTGCGATCTCTGAGTGTTCTGTTCAGCTGCGCACGATCTCTGAGTGTTCTGTTCTGCTGCGCGCGATCTCTGAGTGTTCTGTTCAGCTTCGCGCACGATCTCTGAGTGTTCGGTTCAGCTGCGCACGTGATCACTGAGTGTTCTGTTCAGCTGCGCACGTGATCTCTGAGTGTTCTGTTCAGCTGCGTGCGATCTCTGAGGGTTCTGTTCTGCTGCGTGTGCAATGTCTATGTGTTCTGTTCTGCTGCGTGTGCGATGTCTGAGTGTTCTGTTCTGCTGCGTGTGCAATGTCTGAGTGTTCTGTTCTGCTGCGTGTGCGATGTCTGAGTGTTCTGTTCAGCCGCGTGTGCGATCTCTGGGTGTTCTGTTCAGCTGCGTGCGATCTCTGGGTGTTCTGTTCAGCTGCGTGCGATCTCTGGGTGTTCTGTTCAGCTGCGTGTGATGTCTGAGCGGTCTGTTCAGCTGCGTGTGCGATCTCTGAGTGTTCTGTTCAGCTGCGTGCGATCTCTGAGCGGTCTGTTCAGCTGCATGCGACGTCTGAGCGTTCTGTTCAGCTGCGTGCGACCTCTGAGCGTTCTGTTCAGGTGCGTTTGATCTGAGTGTTCTGTTCAGCTGCAAGCCCAATCTCTGAGTGTTCTTTTCAGCTGCACGCGCGATCTGAGTGTTCTGTTCTGCTGCGTGTGCGATGTCTGAGTGTTCTGTTCAGCTGGGTGCGCGATCTCTGAGTGTTCTTTTCTTACTGCGCGAGCCATCTCTGAGTGTTATGTTCAGCTGCACGCGCGATCTTTGAGTGTTCTGTTCAGCTACGCGCGATCTCTGAGTGTTTTTTTCGAGCTGCGTGTGCGATCTCTGAGTGTTCTTTTCGTGCTGCTCGCGGCATCTGAGTGTTATTTTCGAGCTGCGCGCGCCATCTCTGAGTGTTCTGTTCAGCTGCGCGCGCCATCTCTGAGTTTTCTGTTCAGCTGCGCGCGCAATCTCTGAGTGTTCTGTTCAGCTGCGCACGCGATCTCTGAGTGTTCTGTCAGCAGGAGCTGTAGCCGAGATGTTACTGTGCTGTACCCTTTTTTCCCGTCACAGTAATACCGGATGTATGTCACAGCGGCTACTGTGCCGGTACACCCAGCAGCACAGCGGCTACTGCCTGTACACACAGCAGAACAGCGGCTACTGTGCCGGTACACCCACCAGAACAGCGGCTACTCTGCCGGTACACACAGCAGAACAGCGGCTACTGTGCCGGTACACCCACCAGAACAGCGGCTACTGTGCCGGTACACAAAGCCGAACAGCGGGTAATTAAATTAAATGTTGGATGTGTTTGTGTGTTAAAGTGTTGTGATTTTTATTGTACATGGCGTGACCAATTACCACGAACATCATCCATGGTCCAAATTATCCAATGTTCAACACTTTATATTCCTGTAGTCATGAAAAGTGCATTTTCTATAAAAAAAATCTACTAGGTAACATTTTTCTATTTTAATTGTTTTAATTACATTTTAGAATACACAGATAATATTATGACCACAATATTTCTGTCCATTCTCTCAACTTCACTGACCATACAGCAGCCCTTTGTTCTACAGTTACAGACTGCAGTCCATATGATGCTTTGGAAACTTTTTTGACCCCTTTCATCCTTCAATGGGCAGATCCCTACCAGGTGTTGTTGCAATAGTACAGAGCCTGTAGTAGCAACGTCACAGTGTTTTTGAAGGTGCAATTTAAGAAAAAATCCCTAATGTTGCTTTAATTTAATTACCATTAATGGTATTTTTCCTCCTTATCCATATCAATCCTCCACATATATAGTGATTTAAATGTTGCATGAGGCGGGTTGTGTATTTTCTTTTGAATGTTTCCCACACGGAGTTTACTGTGCACCACCTTTCCAAATCAGAGACGCCACTCGTGATCATGTAAGGTAAGTTAGGCCGTGTCCACATGTACTGTTAGGCAATGTTATTTTTACTTTTTGTTTCAGTAATTAGCTATACTGACTATGTTTATCGGGAAAACAGGCAAAAGTACAGAATTTGCGTCAGTGACAGAACTCAAAGAAAAAGCAAACGATTCACAATGTCCATACTGCACGAAGACGACGGCATGCTCAGATCGACATCTCTCTTCCAAACATTTGAAATTTGCCATATATTACACACATAATAATGAAGGTAAGCATTTGCTATTGTATACTTTGCTATGAGAGTTCAGAGATAATCACCACAAATGTAAATAAAAGGTTTTGTATCGTTGTGTAAATCTCATTAGCTATTGTGTTATTACATTAAGGTTACATTTAAGTTTGTGTTGTCCTTTATGGATGAACTAAACACTCCATACACGCATTTTTACGTGTCAGCAGCATGTCAACTTTCAGGTATATTCAGTATAACTATTTTATTATTAATTATTAAATATGAATTATCGCATTGATAAATATAAGACCATAGCTCTACTATTGTATCAATGAATCATTATTTAATGATAGAACAAGCATTATTTTCAGATTTTATAAAAATTCTAAACGAATGCTAGTTAATGCTAGTTCTTGTTTCATGTATTATACTTAATGATTAATTGTTACATTACCTAACCATTTAGTATGGCTTATTAAGTATTGTAAATTAATGTACCCTTATTGTAAATTGTTCATGAGATTTTTAGTAACACAAAAAATAATAAAATTTGTTATAAGTAATCTACAGAGTTCAACTGTCCACATTATATGGAGGGTTAAATTATATAGGATAACGCTGGGGTTCCAAAACAAACTTTGTAATGTTACACGGAAAATCAGTGCTACCTTGATGAATAACAGTGACGTACACAAAACCAGAGGCAGTAGGGGGAAAATGTTCAAAACATATCACCTAAGAAGATTCATAGCACATATGTAAATTTATTTGATGTTCAGACATTCATCAAACATATGTGTTGAGTAAAAAAAGAACACTGTTCGCTTTATATGGATGGTTAAAGTGTATATCTGATGTTAACCTGAGAATTTACTGAACATGAAACAGGTATAATACAGTTATAGACATGATTCTGACACCATTCTGTACCTGGAGTTTAACTGGATTAGTTTTTGAATAAGGCAAGTGTTAGGATTAGAGCCAGGTGTGTGGTAGGGTCACAAATATGTTTTGGGTTCAGGTTAAGTTTAAGGTAAGGTAGGGGTTTGCTTTATAGAAGTACCATATTTATAAAATATTTCATATAACATATTTACAATAAATTTACTTAATATGTCAGGATATTTATTTCAGTGTATTCAATGTATTGCTTTTGTCAATCCTGCTACCTCACTGATATGTTTTAACGTGGTACTAATCTGTGAAGAGTTTATCATTCATAACAACCACTCAAAATCAGAGGTTATTGTACTGTTAGATATGCAAGTCAATGTTCATATTTGTAAAAGACTATGAGACCCTTTAGGTATCAAGCTTTGCACACTCACTAACACTGAATATTTTACACTCTCATAAACATTATGAAACCTCTTATACACTACCAAAACTGTTACACTGATATATGTATGTATACACTGAGTCAGTTTGATATTGGGCGTAAGAGGATTCATAGTGTGAGTAAGTGTTTTGGTGTATAATATGTTCGATAATGTTTGTGATTGTATATAATACTCAGTGTGAGACAGTGTGTTAGTGAGTGTAAGAGGATAGGATAATGTATGTGAGACTGAAATTTGAATATTGGCCTAAAGGGCCTCTCATATTATATTCTGACATATGACTTCCTTTCAGAGAAATTTACAATACCATGCTTGTGTGCAGAGGTGAAGGATTCCATAAGAAGCCATTGGCATTGCCCCTGGTGTGGGAAAATTATTCTTAAACATGTAAATTTTCAAGTTCATTTAAATTCTTATGATAAGATTTCCTTATAAAACACATTTTTCATTGCTGACCTAAAAATGATTTAATAATTAATTATTACATTACGTACCACCAACTAAACCTTTCATACAAATTGCAGCCTGTTCAACTAAAAAGGCAGAAGAAGCAGGTAAGTTTTCTTTTCTACATGTTAAAACATATGTTTAAGTACTGCGCTTGCAAATCAAGAAAAATGTTGGTCTTAAATACTAATGTTGGCAGAAGAAATGTAAGATAGCAAGTCATACACTAAATGTTAAAGCTACTACAGTTTAAGAAATCAGTTTAACACTGATTCCTTGTAATAAATGGCCACATGTTAAGTTTTATAGAGGCTTTACCTTATGTCAGAATGTATAATATGTAATCTATGATGTATAAACTTCCAAAATTATTTTTGAAGAATGTCGGCTTTATTATTTAAGGGTTTTGTAGAGAACAAAAAGTTTTGAATGCAGTATTTGAAATTACTTTGTAAGTTCAACATTAGTTCACAATTATAAATTCATTTTATAGGCCTTGTTGATTCTGTGTTTTCATAGTAAGAAGTAATCCTGTTTCATTAAAACACTTGAGCAGTTAGCTCTGATTTAGATCTAAAAGATTACCACAGATGTCATCATCATAATCATCATCATATTCTTCTTTGCTGCTTAATCCATTTCAGGGTGTCTATGAGCACAGATGTGATTGGGTTTAATATTTTTGAATGTTTTAGGAAATAAAATATTAACTTTTGTGAGAAAAACTCAAGATTGCCAAAACAAATTTGTAAGAAGAAAATCTGCACATAGCACATATGTAATTTTTTGATGTTCAGACATTCATCAAACATAAATATTTGTTGAGTAAAATCCCTATACATTACTTTTAGTTATGAAGCAGTTTGGAATCATTTTATCTAATATTTTTGATAAATTGATAATACAGTCCTGAAACATATGAACACTACATAAATGTTGCTAAAATAACTAAAATAATAATAATAATAATAATAATGTTATGGAAAGATTACATTTAATAGATTAAATATTTTACATCCTTGATAAAACAAGCCTTTTGTGAAAATGTGTTAATATGAAATGATTATAAACAAATTACTCTTACTGTGAGTACATTTACTCAGCTTTTTAATCTGTTTAGTCATTCTAAAAACGAATGTTTTTTTTTTTTTAAATTCATTAATTATATTACTTTTTGCTTTAAGTTGTTCATGGGAAACTGACATAACCAGACAAGTCCTAAGTCAGCTGGTGTGGAATGATCCTGAAGTCTTTGAGCTTCGTTGACAAAAAAAAACATATCATTTTAAGTGTGACATTATGCGTAAAAAGTCACTTACAAAAAGTTTCAGACAATTAGTCCCAAGAAAGTTTTGAAACCTGCTGTGAACATAACACCCTTCAAGTATATGGGATTATTCCACCAATGCCTTTTAAGCATATGACTATGACTTTTTTAAACACGGCAGTGGCAGAACAACTTAACCGAGAACTGGCCTCAAGTCTGTATTTTCTTTGTAATATGAAAGACAGGCATTTTATGTTTTCCTTAAGACTGATATTTCACCTGCATAACCAGAAATTCAAAGAAGACATGATGAGAATTTCATTGGACCAATTGGAAGTAGATAGCGGAAGTGGAAGACTTGGTATTTCTGAAAAAGGTTTGTACATTTTATTTGCTTTTTCATAATTTGAATCAGTAAAAGTTAAAGAAATAGTTTTAATTATAATTGGCAGCAAGTGCAGTCTAGAAAGAGGGGGTAAATGAAGGCATGGAAATGATAGAGTTGCCCCAAGAAGAAGAGAACAAAAAGAGCTGCCAGCACTTTTCAGTTGGTCTTTTTCAAATAGACCAATAAAAGAGGTAAGTTAATTTTTTTGTTATATTAATAAAGTACGTTGTACAATACGTGCTTTTAGAAATGTTGTAATGTCTATAATGTTTAGGAAAAATTAGCAGTCCTTTTTGCTGAACAAAGGAGGAGCATCTAACCTTAATAAGGATTGGAAACTGCACCGTCAACCTTCATGATCTAAAGTGTTTGTGCCCCCCTGAAATAATGAATACCAAGAAGCAGTAATTAGGAAAAATCAGAATGCCTTGGCTGACGGATAACGTGAGTATTAATATCACAAGTGCTCTCTATACTTAACAGAAATCAACTCAAAAAATATTAATTGAGCTTGCTTTTCTCACAGGTAGTAGACACCAGACTTTCTCAGCTGGTTGAAGGAGCACAGAATATACATTTTTCTAACTTATATATTATTGTTGTGATTATGAATTTCTGCAGAATAAACAATTGAGGACCAGGACAAGGAATTGTTATGGTATATATTTTTTTCATTCCACCTTACAAATAAAGCATAAACTTTTGTTTCTGGATCTTGTTTGTTGGATATTATTTGGTACTGCTTTTTAACTACTTAGTATCACTGAGTAGGCTACACAGTGGAAATATGGGTAGCCTCATTGTTCTTAAGCTTTAATATTAACTAAAGATTTATAAATCCCTGCTGTCAACAAACATTAAATGTACTCATTTAAATGTGAAGTTTGTTTATTCTAATGTTTACTCAAAAGGATTGTCTTCAGAAATTATTTCAGAAGCTTGGTTTTGGACAAATTCATATGCTGCATCCACAACTAAGAGTTTTACTTTTATTATAATGGTCTTTATTCCCAGTAAGGCATTTCAGAACGTTTGGGACTTGAGCTCTTGGAATCAGTCAGATTCAGATAACTGTGGGGTATTTGTTTGCGCGGTAGGCACCTATCACGGATTGTTACATCATATGTACTATGTGAATATGCCACTCCAAATGTTTCCTTATGTTAAAATAGATGGCTGAATTGGAAGTGAGGAATATCAAAGCTGCAAATGAAACTGTTTCAGAAACAACTGCTTCACCTGCATGAATATTATGCAGCTTCATTAGCAGCAGAAGCTATTCTGCCTGTAAGTTGATGATTAGTTTATTTATATAACCAGCATCTTCAATTAAAATTCCATGCTCTGCCACCCAGTAATAATTTTTTAATCATTTTTTTATTACAGACACTTGCAACAGGTGACACAGTTTGCTTGGCTGGCAAAATGTATGCATGCACGTACCAGAGTATGTCTGGACAGAAAGGAGAGAGGTACATTCTACATACTCCTTAACACTTTATTTTAATTCAGATGTTTAGGTCAAATTTGTGTTTTGACTAATTTAATTTAATTGTGAACTTATTTAGATCCCTGTATCCAGATGTTTCTAAATTTACCTGGGTACAGTGTGACGTATGTGAAAACTGGCTTCATACAGACTGTGCAGGTGTACAGCAAGAAAACCTTCAGGATACAAGTTTTAAATGTGGATGTGACATACCTTCGCCTTACCCATATACAAAGTATGTGACCAATCTATGTTGTATTTTACAAATGACAAATTCTACAAACCAATTATACTGGCCAAAGCAGCCATTTAGTGAATTTACATATGTTTACTTCCAGTCTCCTCTCAGTCCTGAAAGAGAAGGGTTTGAGAGTCTTGATCAGTGATGAAGAAATCCAGGTAATTCTTCTTTGTTTTCTAATAAATATAATTTATTTTTCTTTTTTTTTTATTTACTGCTGTGCCTTTGATGTACAGTTCTGTTGAGTTATGCTTGAGGAATATCTGAGTGCATAAAGAATTGCTCTGAGTGCAGGAGCAAAAATAAAATCATACCCAGTGTTCCTTTAATTCAGTTATTCCAAAATATGTTTTAAAAAGAAATATATTATGATAAGGTGCACTATATATGTGGATGTCCACTTTTAATTAGCAAATTCACCAAATATTAACATTCACAGGTGTTCAGTTGTGTGCAGACAGCTTGTAAAATCTCCATAGAAGAGTGGATAGGATAGATTCAAGAAATAAATGCATATCAGAATTGTTCTTTTGCTAATCATACAATTATATTTTCAATAGGAGTTACATAGACAACTATTCAGTGGCAAAAAGAAGTCAGGGCAAATGTTCCTGTGGAGCCATCCCAACAAATGTATGAAGCTTCGGACCATACTTAGACCTAGACTATCTAAATTTAGTACAGAACGGGTGAGACATATTAGGTTTTCTTACTTTTGCTCTTCTCCATATTTCCAAAATAAATCTTGTACAATTTAAAGTACTGTTTGTACATATTTATGTGTATATTTTTTCCAGATTGATGAGATGTATAAAATAATCCACACTGCTTTAGGCATGGACAAGAAGGACCTTGGAAGTGTTGACATTATTCTAGATGTTATGCTGCCAGAGGTAGGGAATTCAATAATGCTATAGTATGAATCATTACAATAGAATTGGTACCTTAACAACAATTGGATAAAATACTGCTAAATGTTATTATTAACGACTATTAATTTTATATTTACTACCACTGCAGGTGACTCTTAAAATATTGAACAAGCATGAAGGCTTCTATCGATACCAAAGAGAGGTGTCTCTTGCTACTCCAGGTGTCATTATTTGAATAAGAATGACAAAGGCTGCTTGATACATAAGCTTTATTGTAAAAGGTTATTCAAGTTTTATTTGTTACTTTTTGTTATATGTATATTGAGAGAAAATCCCAGTTTCGTGAGTTCTCATATCTAAGCTTTGGGATGAGATAGGCTGAAAATAATCACACCCCTGTGTAAGTCAGGGAATCCTTAATCAACAACGTTAGTTTGGAGGAGATCTGAGTTGGTCAAAAATTTTGTCTAAAAAACACAAAGGGTATTAGTATTTTTTTTAGTTAAAATCATGACCTCTTCAGATCTTTTTCAAACCCACACAGTGTGTCAGGGAGGTTCTGGCGAAGACAGTGGTGTGGTTATTTTCGCTCTACCACATCCCAAAGCTGAGATATGGGGATCTCTTCTAGTCCATAAAATGTATAACTGCATATATCAAGATGGCATTCCTATTTCCAGTGAAGCTAGGTAAACACATGAGTAGAGGGGTGCAATCAGAAAAGCCTCCTCAATCCAATATGTCCTACATTGAATTTGTATTTGGTCAGGGGGTCTCAGTTCTAATAAATTAAAGAAGATATAAAATGTGAGACTTAGGGATGTCAGAAGAAGCCTCATCATTGCAATATATTCAACACCAATAAACCTATTGAGAGAAAATCGAAGTTACATCAGTTCTCATATCTCAGCTTTGGGATGAGATAGGCTGAAAATAATCACACCCCTGTGTAAGTTAGGGCCTCCTTAATCAACAACTTGAGTTTGGAGGAAATCTGACTCTGTGAAAAATTTAGTCTAAATAAACACAAAGGAGTTTTTTTTAGACAAAATTTTTGACCGTCTCAGATTTTTTCCAAACTCATGATGTTGATTGAGCAGGTCCTGACTTACACAGGGGTGTGATTATTTTCAGCCTATCTCATCCCAAAGCTGAGATATGAGGACTAACGTAACTAGGATTTTCGCTCAGTATGTTTATTGGTGTTGAATATATTAGAATTAAATTTATGAGCTTGTTATACGTCCAATAAAGCAAAATACAGATGCAATGTAGGATATATTGGACTGACTAGGCTTTTCTGATCGCACCCTTCTACTCATGTGTTTACCTAGCTTCAATGGAAGTAGGAATCCCATCATGAAATTAATTTGCAGTTATACATTTTATGCAGCAAAACATGTCCCTATATCTCAGCTTTGGGATGTGGTAGGGCAACAATTACCACACCACTGTCTTCGTCAGGACCTCCCTGACACACGGTGTGGGTTTGAAGAAGATCTGAGGAGGTCACATTTTTCACCCAAAAAAACACTACCCCTTTGTGTTTTTTTAGACAAAATTTTTGACCGTCTCAGATTTCTTCCAAACTCACAATGTTGATTGAGCAGGTCCTGACTTACACAGGGGTGTGATTATTTTCAACCTATCTCATCCCAAAGCTGAGATATGAGGACTAACGTAACTGGGATTTTCTCTCAATAGGTTTATTGGTGTTGAATATTTTGGAATTAAATTTATGAACTTGTTATACGTCCAATAAAGCAAAATACAGATGCAATGTAGGTTATATTGGACTGACTAGGCTTTTCTGATCGCACCCTTCTACTCATGTGTTTACCTAGCTTCACTGGAAGTAAGAATCCCATCATGAAATTTAAAGTTATACATTTTATGCAGCACAACATGTCCCTAAATCTCAGCTTTGGGATGTGGTAGGGCAAAAATCACCACACCACTGTCTTCGTCAGGACCTCCCTGACACACGGTGTGGGTTTGAAGAAGATCTGAGGAGGTCACATTTTTCACCTAAAAAAAAAAACTAAGGGGTACCCCATTGTGGTTTTTTAGACTAAATTTTTGACCGTCTCAGACTTCTTCCAAACTCACGATGTTGATTGAGCAGGTCCTGACTTACACAGGGGTGTGATTATTTTTAGCCTATCTCATCCCAAAGCTGAGATATGAGGACTAACGTAACTGGGATTTTCTCTCAATAGGTTTGTTGGTGTTGAATATTTTGGAATTAAATTGATGAGCTTGTTATACGTCCAATAAAGCAAAATACAGATGCAGTGTAGGTTATATTAGATTGACTAGGCTTTTCTGATCACACCCTTCTACTCATGTGTTTACCTAGCTTCACTGAAAGTAAGAATCCCATCATGAAATTTATAGTTATACATTTTATGCAGCACAACATGATCCTATATCTCAGCTTTGGGATGTGGTAGGGCAACAATTACCACACCACTGTCTTCGTCAGGACCTCCCTGACACACGGTGTGGGTTTGAAGAAGATCTTAAGAGGTCACATTTTTCACCCAAAAAAAAACCACTAAGGGGTACCCCTTTGTGTTTTTTTAGACTAAATTTTTGACCGTCTCAGATTTCTTCCAAACTCACAATGTTGATTGAGCAGGTCCTGACTTACACAGGGGTGTGATTATTTTTTAGCCTATCTCATCCCAAAGCTGAGATATGAGGACTAACCTAACTGGGATTTTCTCTCAATAGGTTTATTGGTGTTGAATATATTGGAATTAAATTAATAAGCTTGTTATACGTCCAATAAAGCAAAATACAGATGCAATGTAGGATATATTGGACTGACTAGGCTTTTCTGATCGCACCCTTCTACTCATGTGTTTACCTAGCTTCACTGGAAGTAAGAATCCCATCATGAAATTTACAGTTATACATTTTATGCAGCACAACATGTGCCTATATCTCAGCTTTGGGATGTGGTAGGGCAACAATTACCACACCACTGTCTTCGTCAGGACCTCCTAGACACACGGTGTGGGTTTGAAGAAGATCTGAGGAGGTCACATTTTTCACCCAAAAAAACACTAAGGGGTACCCCATTGTGGTTTTTTAGACTAAATTTTTGACCGTCTCAGACTTCTTCCAAACTCACGATGTTGATTGAGCAGGTCCTGACTAACACAGGGGTGTGATTATTTTCAGCCTATCTCATCCCAAAGCTGAGATATGAGGACTAACGTAACTGGGATTTTCTCTCAAAAGGTTTATTGGTGTTGAATATATTGGAATTAAATTTATGAGCTTGTTATACGTCCAATAAAGCAAAATACAGATGCAATGTAGGATATATTGGACAGACTAGGCTTTTCTGATCGCACCCTTCTACTCGTATGTTTACCTAGCTTCACTGCGAGTAGGAATCCCATCATGAAATTTACAGTTATACATTTTATGCAGCACAACATGTGCCTATATCTCAGCTTTGGGATGTGGTAGAGCAACAATTACCACACCACTGTCATCGTCAGGACCTCCCTGACACACGGTGTGGGTTTGAAGAAGATTTGAGGAGGTCACATTTTTCACCTAAAAAAAAAAAACACTAAGGGGTACCCCTTTGTGTTTTTTTTAGACTAACTTTTTAACCGTCTCAGATTTCTTCCAAACTCACAATGTTGATTGAGCAGGTCCTGACTTACACAGGGGTGTGATTATTTTTTAGCCTATCTCATCCCAAAGCTGACATATGAGGACTAACGTAACTGGGATTTTCTCTCAATAGGTTTATTGGTGTTGAATATATTGGAATTAAATTTATAAGCTTGTTATACGTCCAATAAAGCAAATTACAGATGCAATGTAGGATATATTGGACGGACTAGGCTTTTCTGATCGCACCCTTCTACTCATGTGTTTACCTAGCTTCACTGGAAGTAAGAAACCCATCATGAAATTTACAGTTATACATTTTATGCAGCACAACATGTCCCTATATCTCAGCTTTGGGATGTGGTAGAGCAACAATTACCACACCACTGTAATCGTCAGGACCTCCCTGACACACGGTGTGGGTTTGAAGAAGATTTGAGGAGGTCACATTTTTCACCTAAAAAAAAAAAACACTAAGGGGTACCCCTTTGTGTTTTTTTTAGACTAACTTTTTAACCGTCTCAGATTTCTTCCAAACTCACGATGTTGATTGAGCAGGTCCTGACTTACACAGGGGTGTGATTATTTTCAGCCTATCTCATCCCAAAGCTGAGATATGAGGACTAACGTAACTGGGATTTTCTCTCAAAAGGTTTATTGGTGTTGAATATATTGGAATTAAATTTATGAGCTTGTTATACGTCCAATAAAGCAAAATACAGATGCAATGTAGGTTATATTGTACTGACTAGGCTTTTCTGATCGCACCCTTCTACTCATGTATTTACCTAGCTTCACTGGAAGTAGGAATCCCATCATGAAATTTACAGTTATACATTTTATGCAGCACAACATGTCCCTATATCTCAGCTTTGGGATGTGGTAGGGCAACAATTACCACACCACTGTCTTCGTCAGGACCTCCCAGACACACGGTGTGGGTTTGAAGAAGATCTGAGGAGGTCACATTTTTCACCCAAAAAAACACTAAGGGGTACCCCATTGTGGTTTTTTAGACTAAATTTTTGACCGTCTCAGACTTCTTCCAAACTCACGATGTTGATTGAGCAGGTCCTGACTTACACAGGGGTGTGATTATTTTCAGCCTGTCTCATCCCAAAGCTGAGATATGAGGACTTACGTAACTGGGGTTTTCTCTCAATAGGTTTATTGGTGTTGAATATATTGGAATTAAATTCATGAACTTGTTATACGTCCAATAAAGCAAAATACAGATGCAATGTAGGATATATTGGACTGACTAGGCTTTTCTGATCGCACCCTTCTACTCATGTGTTTACCTAGCTTCACTGGAAGTAAAAATCCCATCATGAAATTTACAGTTATACATTTTATGCAGCACAACATGTCCCTATATCTCAGCTTTGGGATGTGGTAGGGCAACAATTACCACACCACTGTCTTCGTCAGGACCTCCCTGACACACAGTGTGGGTTTGAAGAAGATCTGAGGAGGTCACATTTTTCACCGTCTCAGATTTCTTCCAAACTCACGATGTTGATTAAGCAGGTCCTGACTTACACAGGGGTGTGATTATTTTCAGCCTATCTCATCCCAAAGCTGAGATATGAGGACTTACGTAACTAGGATTTTCTCTCAATAGGTTTATTGGTGTTTAATATATTGGAATTAAATTCATGAACTTGTTATACGTCCAATAAAGCAAAATACAGATGCAATGTAGGATATATTGGACTGACTAGGCTTTTCTGATCACACCCTTCTACTCATGTGTTTACCTAGCTTCACTGGAAGTAGGAATCCCATCATGAAATTTACAGTTATACATTTTATGCAGCACAACATGTCCCTATATCTCAGGTTTGGGATGTGGTAGGGCAAAAATTACCACACCACTGTCTTCGTCAGGACCTCCCTGACACACGGTGTGGGTTTGAAGAAGATTTGAGGAGGTCACATATTTCACCCAAAAAACACTAAGGGGTAACCCTTTGTGTTTTTTTAGACTAAATCTTTGACCGTCTCAGATTTCTTCCAAACTCACGATGCTGATTAAGCAGGTCCTGACTCACACAGGGGTGTGATTATTTTCAGCCTATCTCATCCCAAAGCTGAGATATGAGGACTAACGTAACTGGGATTTTCTCTCAATAGGTTTATTGGTGTTGAATATATTGGAATTAAATTTATGAGCTTGTTATACATCCAATAAAGCAAAATACAGATGCAATGTAGGTTATATTGGACTGACTAGGCTTTTCTGATCGCACCCTTCTACTCATGTATTTACCTAGCTTCACTGGAAGTAGGAATCCCATCATGAAATTTACAGTTATACATTTTATGCAGCACAAAATGTCCCTATATCTCAGCTTTGGGATGTGGTAGGGCAACAATTACCACACCACTGTCTTCGTCAGGACCTCCCAGACACACGGTGTGGGTTTGAAGAAGATCTGAGGGGGTCACATTTTTCACCCAAAAAAACACTAAGGGGTACCCCATTGTGGTTTTTTAGACTAAATTTTTGACCGTCTCAGACTTCTTCCAAACTCACGATGTTGATTGAGCAGGTCCTGACTTACACAGGGGTGTGATTATTTTCAGCCTGTCTCATCCCAAAGCTGAGATATGAGGACTTACGTAACTGGGGTTTTCTCTCAATAGGTTTATTGGTGTTGAATATATTGGAATTAAATTCATGAACTTGTTATACGTCCAATAAAGCAAAATACAGATGCAATGTAGGATATATTGGACTGACTAGGCTTTTCTGATCGCACCCTTCTACTCATGTGTTTACCTAGCTTCACTGGAAGTAAAAATCCCATCATGAAATTTACAGTTATACATTTTATGCAGCACAACATGTCCCTATATCTCAGCTTTGGGATGTGGTAGGGCAACAATTACCACACCACTGTCTTCGTCAGGACCTCCCTGACACACGGTGTGGGTTTGAAGAAGATCTGAGGAGGTCACATTTTTCACCGTCTCAGATTTCTTCCAAACTCACGATGTTGATTAAGCAGGTCCTGACTTACACAGGGGTGTGATTATTTTCAGCCTGTCTCATCCCAAAGCTGAGATATGAGGACTTACGTAACTAGGATTTTCTCTCAATTGGTTTATTGGTGTTGAATATATTGGAATTAAATTCATGAACTTGTTATACGTCCAATAAAGCAAAATACAGATGCAATGTAGGATATATTGGACTGACTAGGCTTTTCTGATCACACCCTTTTACTCATGTGTTTACCTAGCTTCACTGGAAGTAGGAATCCCATCATGAAATTTACAGTTATACATTTTATGCAGCACAACATGTCCCTATATCTCAGGTTTGGGATGTGGTAGGGCAACAATTACCACACCACTGTCTTCGTCAGGACCTCCCTGACACACGGTGTGGGTTTGAAGAAGATTTGAGGAGGTCACATTTTTCACCCAAAAAAACACTAAGGGGTACCCCTTTGTGTTTTTTTAGACTAAATCTTTGACCGTCTCAGATTTCTTCCAAACTCACGATGCTGATTAAGCAGGTCCTGACTCACAAAGGGGTGTGATTATTTTCAGCCTATCTCATCCCAAAGCTGAGATATGAGGACTAACGTAACTGGGATTTTCTCTCAATAGGTTTATTGATGTTGAATATATTGAAATTAAATGTATTAGCTTGTTATACGTCCAATAAAGCAAAATACAGATGCAATGTAGGTTATATTGGACTGACTAGGCTTTTCTGATCACACCCTTCTACTCATGTGTTTACCTAGCTTCACTGCAAGTAGGAGTCCCATCATGAAATTTACAGTTATACATTTTATGCAGCACAACATGTCCCTATATCTCAGCTTTGGGATGTGGTAGGGCAACAATTACCACACCACTGTCTTCGTCAGGACCTCCCTGACACACGGTGTGGGTTTGAAGAAGATCTGAGGAGGTCACATTTTTGACCGTCTCAGATTTCTTCCAAACTCACAATGTTGATTGAGCAGGTCCTGACTTACACAGGGGTGTGATTATTTCCAGCCTATCTCATCCCAAAGCTGAGATATGAGGACTTACGTAACTGGGATTTTCTCTCAATAGGTTTATTGGTGTTGAATATATTGGAATTAAATTCATGAACTTGTTATACGTCCAATAAAGCAAAATACAGATGCAATGTAGGATATATTGGACTGACTAGGCTTTTCTGATCACACCCTTCTACTCATGTGTTTACCTAGCTTCACTGGAAGTAGGAATCCCATCATGAAATTTACAGTTATACATTTTATGCAGCACAACATGTCCCTATATCTCAGCTTTGGGATGTGGTAGGGCAACAATTACCACACCACTGTCTTCGTCAGGACCTCCCTGACACACGGTGTGGGTTTGAAGAAGATTTGAGGAGGTCACATATTTCACCCAAAAAACACTAAGGGGTAACCCTTTGTGGTTTTTTAGACTAAATTTTTGACCATCTCAGATTTCTTCCAAACTCACGATGTTGATTGAGCAGGTCCTGACTTACACAGGGGTGTGATTATTTTCAGCCTATCTCATCCCAAAGCTGAGATATGAGGACTTACGTAACTGGGATTTTCTCTCAATAGGTTTATTGGTGTTGAATATATTGGAATTAAAATTATGAACTTGTTATACGTCCAATAAAGCAAAATACAGATGCAGTGTAGAGTATATTGGACTGACTAGGCTTTTCTTATCTCACCCTTCTACTCATGGGTTTACCTAGCTTCACTGGAAGTAGGAATCCCATCATGAAATTTACAGTTATACATTTTATGCAGCACAACATGTCCCTATATCTCAGCTTTGGGATGTGGTAGGGCAACAATTACCACACCATTGTCTTCGTCAGGACCTCTCTGACACACGGTGTGGGTTTGAAGAAGATCTTAAGAGGTCACATTTTTCACCCAAAAAAAACCCACTAGACTAAATTTTTGACCGTCTCAGATTTCTTCCAAACTCACGATGTTGATTAAGCAGGTCCTGACGTATACAGGGGTGTGATTATTTTCAGCCTATCTCATACCAAAGCTGAGATATGAGGACTTACGGAACTGTGATTTTCTCTCAATAGGTTTATTGGTGTTGAATATATTGGAATTAAATTTATGAACTTGTTATATGTCCAATAAAGCAAAATACAGATGCAGTGTAGAGTATATTGGACTGACTAGGCTTTTCTTATCTCACCCTTCTACTCATGGGTTTACCTAGCTTCACTGGAAGTAGGAATCCCATCATGAAATTTACAGCTATACATTTTATGCAGCACAACATGTCCCTATATCTCAGCTTTGGGATGTGGTAGGGCAAAAATTACCACACCACTCTCTTCGTCAGGACCTCCCTGACAGATCTGAGGAGGTCACTTTTTTCACGCAAAAAACCAATAAGGAGTACCCCTTTGTGTTTTTTTAGACTAAATTTTTGACCATCTCAGATTTCTTCCAAACTCACAATGTTGATTGAGCAGGCCTTGACTTACACAGGGGTGTGATTATTTCCAGCCTATCTCATCCCAAAGCTGAGATATGAGGACTAACGTAACTGGGATTTTCTCTCAATAGGTTTATTGGTGTTGAATATATTGGAATTAAATTTATGAGCTTGTTATACGTCCAATAAAGCAAAATACAGATGCAGTGTAGGTTATATTGGACTGACTAGGCTTTTCTGATCGCACCCTTCTACTCATGCGTTTACCTAGCTTCACTGGAAGTAAGAATCCCATCATGAAACTTACAGTTATACATTTTATGCAGCACAACATGTCCCTATATCTCAGCTTTGGGATGTGGTAGGGCAACAATTACCACACCATTGTCTTCGTCAGGACCTCTCTGACACACGGTGTGGGTTTGAAGAAGATCTTAAGAGGTCACATTTTTCACCCAAAAAAAACCCACTAAGGGGTACCCCTTTGTGTTTTTTTAGACTAACTTTTTAACCGTCTCAGATTTCTTCCAAACTCATGATGTTGATTGAGCAGGTTCTGACTTACACAGGGGTGTGATTATTTTCAGCCTGTCTCATCCCAAAGCTGAGATATGAGGACTAATGTAACTGGGATTTTCTCTCAATAGGTTTATTGGTGTTGAATATATTGGAATTAAATTGATGAGCTTGTTATACGTCCAATAAAGCAAAATACAGATGCAATGTAGGTTATATTGGACTGACTAGGCTTTTCTGATCGCACCCTTCTACTCGTGTGTTTACCTAGCTTCACTGGAAGTAGGAATCCCATCATGAAATTTACAGTTATACATTTTATGCAGCACAACATGTCCCTATATCTCAGCTTTGGGATGTGGTAGGGCAAAAAATCCCACACCACTCTCGTCGTCAGGACCTCCCTGATACACGGTGTGAGTTTGAAGAAGATCTGAGGAGGTCACATTTTTCACCCAAAAAACCACTAAGGGGTACCCCTTTGTGTTTTTTTAGACAAAATTTTTGACCATCTCAGATTTCTTCCAAACTCACGATGTTGATTAAGCAGGTCCTGACTTACACAGGGGTGTGATTATTTTCAGCCTATCTAATCCCAAAGCTGAGAATTGAGGACTTACGTAACTGTGATTTTCTCTCAATTGGTTTATTGGTGTTGAATATATTGGAATTAAATTTATGAACTTGTTATACGTCCAATAAAGCACAATACAGATGCAGTGTAGAGTATATTGGACTGACTAGGCTTTTCTTATCTCAACCTTCTACTCGTATGTTTACCTAGCTTCACTGCGAGTAGGAATCCCATCATGAAATTTACAGTTATACAATTTATGCAGCACAACATGTGCCAACACTTTATTGGTGTTGAATATATTGGAATTAAATTTATGAGCTTGTTATACGTCCAATAAAGCAAAATACAGATGCAGTATAGAGTATATTGGACTGACTAGGCTTTTCTTATCTCACCCTTCTACTCATGGGTTTACCTAGCTTCACTGGAAGTAGGAGTCCCATCATGAAATTTACAGTTATACAGTTTATGCAGCACAACATGTCCCTATATCTCAGCTTTGGGATGTGGTAGGGCAACAATTACCACACCATTGTCTTCGTCAGGACCTCTCTGACACACGGTGTGGGTTTGAAGAAGATCTTAAGAGGTCACATTTTTCACCCAAAAAAAACCCACTAGACTAAATTTTTGACCGTCTCAGATTTCTTCCAAACTCACGATGTTGATTAAGCAGGTCCTGACGTATACAGGGGTGTGATTATTTCCAGCCTATCTCATCCCAAAGCTGAGATATGAGGACTAACGTAACTGGGATTTTCTCTCAATAGGTTTATTGGTGTTGAATATATTGGAATTAAATTTATGAGCTTGTTATACGTCCAATAAAGCAAAATACAGATGCAGTGTAGGTTATATTGGACTGACTAGGCTTTTCTGATCGCACCCTTCTACTCATGTGTTTACCTAGCTTCACTGGAAGTAAGAATCCCATCATGAAATTTACAGTTATACATTTTATGCAGCACAACATGTCCCTATATCTCAGCTTTGGGATGTGGTAGGGCAACAATTACCACACCACTGTCTTCGTCAGGACCTCCCTGAGATACGGTGTGGGTTTGAAGAAGATCTGAGGAGGTCACATTTTTCACCCAAAAAAAACCCACTAAGGGGTACCCCTTTGTGTTTTTTTTAGACTAACTTTTTAACCGTCTCAGATTTCTTCCAAACTCATGATGTTGATTGAGCAGGTCCTGACTTACACAGGGGTGTGATTATTTTCAGCCTGTCTCATCCCAAAGCTGAGATATGAGGACTAACGTAACTGGGATTTTCTCTCAATAGGTTTATTGGTGTTGAATATATTGGAATTAAATTTATGAGCTTGTTATACGTCCAATAAAGCAAAATACAGATGCAATGTAGGTTATATTGGACTGACTAGGCTTTTCTGATCGCACCCTTCTACTCATGTGTTTACCTAGCTTCACTGGAAGTAGGAATCCCATCATGAAATTTACAGTTATACATTTTATGCAGCACAACATGTCCCTATATCTCAGCTTTGGGATGTGGTAGGGCAAAAATTACCACACCACTCTCGTCATCAGGACCTCCCTGACACACGGTGTGCGTTTGAAGAAAATCTGAGGAGGTCACTTTTTTCACCCAAAAAAACACAAAGGGGTACCCCTTTGTGTTTTTTTTAGACTAACTTTTTAACCATCTCAGATTTCTTCCAAACTCACGATGTTGATTAAGCAGGTCCTGACTTACACAGGGGTGTGATTATTTTCAGCCTATCTCATCCCAAAGCTGAGATATGAGGACTTACGTAACTGGGATTTTCTCTCAATAGGTTTATTGGTGTTGAATATATTGGAATTAAATTCATGAACTTGTTATACGTCCAATAAAGCAAAATACAGATGCAGTGTAGAGTATATTGGACTGACTAGGCTTTTCTGATCGCACCCTTCTACTCGTGTGTTTACCTAGCTTCACTGGAAGTAGGAATCCCATCATGAAATTTACAGTTATACATTTTATGCAGCACAACATGTCCCTATATCTCAGCTTTGGGATGTGGTAGGGCAAAAATTACCACACCACTCTCGTCGTCAGGACCTCCCTGATACACGGTGTGAGTTTGAAGAAGATCTGAGGAGGATACTTCTTTTCACGCAAAAAACCACTAAGGGGTACCCGTTTGTGTTTTTTTAGATTAAATTTTTGACCGTCTCAGATTTCTTCCAAACTCACGATGTTGATTAAGCAGGTCCTGACTTACACAGGGGTGTGATTATTTTCAGCCTATCTAATCCCAAAGCTGAGAATTGAGGACTTACGTAACTGTGATTTTCTCTCAGTTGGTTTATTGGTGTTGAATATATTGGAATTAAATTTATGAACTTGTTATACGTCCAATAAAGCACAATACAGATGCAGTGTAGAGTATATTGGACTGACTAGGCTTTTCTTATCTCAACCTTCTACTCGTGTGTTTACCTAGCTTCACTGCGAGTAGGAATCCCATCATGAAATTTACAGTTATACAATTTATGCAGCACAACATGTGCCTATATCTCAGCTTTGGGATGTGGTAGAGCAACAATTACCACACCACTGTCATCATCAGGACCTCCCTGACACACGGTGTGGGGTTGAAGAAGATCTTAGGAGGTCACATTTTTCACCTAAAAAAAAAACACTAAGGGGTACCCCTTTGTGTTTTTTTTAGACTAACTTTTTAACCGTCTCAGATTTCTTCCAAACTCATGATGTTGATTGAGCAGGTCCTGACTTACACAGGGGTGTGATTATTTTCAGCCTGTCTCATCCCAAAGCTGAGATATGAGGACTAACGTAACTGGGATTTTCTCTCAATAGGTTTATTGGTGTTGAATATATTGGAATTAAATTTATGAGCTTGTTATACGTCCAATAAAGCAAAATACAGATGCAATGTAGGTTATATTGGACTGACTAGGCTTTTCTGATCGCACCCTTCTACTCATGTGTTTACCTAGCTTCACTGGAAGTAGGAATCCCATCATGAAATTTACAGTTATACATTTTATGCAGCACAACATGTCCCTATATCTCAGCTTTGGGATGTGGTAGGGCAAAAATTACCACACCACTCTCGTCATCAGGACCTCCCTGACACACGGTGTGCGTTTGAAGAAAATCTGAGGAGGTCACTTTTTTCACCCAAAAAAACACAAAGGGGTACCCCTTTGTGTTTTTTTTAGACTAACTTTTTAACCATCTCAGATTTCTTCCAAACTCACGATGTTGATTGAGCAGGTCCTGACTTACACAGGGGTGTGATTATTTTTAGCCTATCTCATCCCAAAGCTGAGATATGAGGACTAACGTAACTGGGATTTTCTCTCAAAATGTTTATTGGTGTTGAATATATTGGAATTAAATTTATGAACTTGTTATACGTCCAATAAAGCAAAATACAGATGCAGTGTAGAGTATATTGGACTGACTAGGCTTTTCTTATCTCACCCTTCTACTCATGGGTTTACCTAGCTTCACTGGAAGTAGGAATCCCATCATGAAATTTACAGTTATACATTTTATGCAGCACAACATGTCCCTATATCTCAGCTTTGGGATGTGGTAGGGCAAAAATTACCACACTACTCTCGTCGTCAGGACCTCCCTGACACACGATGTGAGTTTGAAGAAGATCTGAGGAGGTCACTTTTTTCACCCAAAAAAACACTAAGGGGTACCTGTTTGTGTTTTTTTAGACTAAATTTTTGACCGTCTCAGATTTCTTCCAAACTCACGATGTTGATTAAGCAGGTCCTGACTTACACAGGGGTGTGATTATTTTCAGCCTATCTCATCCCAAAGCTGAGATATGAGGACTTACGTAACTGGGATTTTCTCTCAATAGGTTTATTGGTGTTGAATATATTGGAATTAAATTTATGAACTTGTTATACGTCCAATAAAGCAAAATACAGATGCAGTGTAGAGTATATTGGACTGACTAGGCTTTTCTTATCTCACCCTTCTACTCATGGGTTTACCTAGCTTCACTGGAAAGAGGAATCCCATCATGAAATTTACAGTTATACATTTTATGCAGCACAACATGTCCCTAGATCTCAGCTTTGGGATGTGGTAGGGCAAAAATTACCACACCACTCTCGTCGTCAGGACCTCCCTGATACACGGTGTGAGTTTGAAGAAGATCTGAGGAGGATACTTCTTTTCACGCAAAAAACCACTAAGGGGTACCCGTTTGTGTTTTTGTAGATTAAATTTTTGACCGTCTCAGATTTCTTCCAAACTCACGATGTTGATTAAGCAGGTCCTGACTTACACAGGGGTGTGATTATTTTCAGCCTATCTAATCCCAAAGCTGAGAATTGAGGACTTACGTAACTGTGATTTTCTCTCAATTGGTTTATTGGTGTTGAATATATTGGAATTAAATTTATGAACTTGTTATACGTCCAATAAAGCACAATGCAGATGCAGTGTAGAGTATATTGGACTGACTAGGCTTTTCTTATCTCACCCTTTTACTCATGTGTTTACCTAGCTTCACTGGAAGTAAGAATCCCATCATGAAATTTACAGTTATACATTTTATGCAGCACAACATGTCCCTATATCTCAGCTTTGGGATGTGGTAGGGCAACAATTACCACACCACTGTCTTCGTCAGGACCTCCCTGAGATACGGTGTGGGTTTGAAGAAGATCTGAGGTCGTCACATTTTTCACCCAAAAAAACACTACCCCTTTGTGTTTTTTTAGACAAAATTTTTGACCGTCTCAGATTTCTTCCAAACTCACAATGTTGATTGAGCCGGCCGTGACTTACACAGGGGTGTGATTATTTCCAGCCTATCTCATCCCAAAGCTGAGATATGAGGACTAACGTAACTGGGATTTTCTCTCAATAGGTTTATTGGTGTTGAATATATTGGAATTAAATTTATGAGCTTGTTATACGTCCAATACAGCAAAATACAGATGCAGTGTAGGTTATATTGGACTGACTAGGCTTTTCTGATCGCACCCTTCTACTCATGTGTTTACCTAGCTTCACTGGAAGTAAGAATCCCATCATGAAATTTACAGCTATACATTTTATGCAGCACAACATGTCCCTATATCTAAGCTTTGGGATGTGGTAGGGCAACAATTACCACACCACTGTCATCATCAGGACCTCCCTGACACACGGTGTGAGTTTGAAGAAGATCTGAGGAGGTCACTTTTTTCACCCAAAAAAACACTAAGGGGTACCTGTTTGTGTTTTTTTAGACTAAATTTTTGACCGTCTCAGATTTCTTCCAAACTCACGATGTTGATTAAGCAGGTCCTGACTTACACAGGTGTGTGATTATTTTTAGGCTATCTCATCCCAAATCTGAGATATGAGGACTAACGTAACTGGGATTTTCTCTCAAAATGTTTATTGGTGTTGAATATATTGGAATTAAATTTATGAGCTTGTTATACGTCCAATAAAGCAAAATACAGATGCAGTGTAGGTTATATTGGACTGACTAGGCTTTTCTGATCGCACCCTTCTACTCATGTGTTTACCTAGCTTCATTGGAAGTAGGAATCCCATCATGAAATTTACAGTTATACATTTTATGCAGCACAACATGTCCCTATATCTCAGCTTTGGAATGTGGTAGGGCAAAAATTACCACACCACTCTCGTCGTCAGGACCTCCCTGACACACGGTGTGAGTTTGAAGAAGATCTGAGGAGGTCACTTTTTTTCACCCAAAAAAACACAAAGGGGTAACCCTTTGTGTTTTTTTAGACTAAATTTTTAACCGTCTCAGATTTCTTCCAAACTCACGATGTTGATTAAGCAGGTCCTGACTTACACTGATTATTTTCAGCCTATCTAATCCCAAAGCTGAGAATTGAGGACTTACGTATTTGGGATTTTCTCTCAATTGGTTTATTGGTGTTGAATATATTGGAATTGAATTTATGAACTTGGGCAAAAATTACCACACCACTCTCGTCGTCAGGACCTCCCTGACACACGGTGTGAGTTTGAAGAAGATCTGAGGAGGATACTTTTTTTCACCCAAAAAAACACTAAGGGGTACCTGTTTGTGTTTTTTTAGACTAAATTTTTGACCGTCTCAGATTTCTTCCAAACTCACGATGTTGATTAAGCAGGTCCTGACTTACACAGGGGTGTGATTATTTTCAGCCTATCTAATCCTAAAGCTGAGAATTGAGGACTTACGTAACTGGGATTTTCTCTCAATTGGTTTATTGGTGTTGAATATATTGGAATTAAATTTATGAACTTGTTATACGTCCAATAAAGCAAAATACAGATGCAGTGTAGAGTATATTGGACTGACTAGGCTTTTCTTATCTCACCCTTCTACTCATGGGTTAACCTAGCTTCACTGGAAGTAGGAATCCCATCATGAAATTTACAGTTATACATTTTATGCAGCACAACATGTCCCTATATCTCAGCTTTGGGATGTGGTAGGGCAAAAATTACCACACCACTGTCTTCGTCAGGACCTCCCTGACACACGGTGTGGGTTTGAAGAAGATCTGAGGAGGTCACATTTTTCACCCAAAAAAACACTAAGGGGTAGCCCTTTGTGTTTTTTTAGACTAAATTTTTGACCGTCTCAGATTTCTTCCAAACTCATGATGTTGATTAAGCAGGTCCTGACTTACACAGGGGTGTGATTATTTTCAGCCTATCTCATCCCAAAGCTGAGATATGAGGACTAACGTAACTGGGATTTTCTCTCAATAGGTTTATTGGTGTTGAATATATTGGAATTAAATTTATGAGCTTGTTATACGTCCATTAAAGCAAAATACAGATGCAATGTAGGTTATATTGGACTGCCTAGGCTTTTCTGATCGCACCCTTCTACTCATGGGTTTACCTAGCTTCACTGGAAGTAAGAATCCCATCATGAAATTTACAGCTATACATTTTATGCAGCACAACATGTCCCTATATCTCAGCTTTGGGATGTGGTAGGGCAAAAATTACCACACCACTGTCTTCGTCAGGACCTCACTGACACACGGTGTGAGCTTGAAGAAGATCTGAGGAGGTCACTTTTTTCACCCAAAAAAACACTAAGGGGTACCTGTTTGTGTTTTTTTAGACTAAATTTTTGACCGTCTCAGATTTCTTCCAAACTCACGATGTTGATTAAGCAGGTCCTGACTTACACAGGGGTGTGATTATTTTCAGCCTATCTAATCCCAAAGCTGAGAATTGAGGACTTACATAACTGGGATTTTCTCTCAATTGGTTTATTGGTGTTGAATATATTGGAATTGAATTTATGAACTTGGGCAAAAATTACCACACCACTCTCGTCGTCAGGACCTCCCTGACACACGGTGTGAGTTTGAAGAAGATCTGAGGAGGATACTTTTTTTCACCCAAAAAAACACTAAGGGGTACCTGTTTGTGTTTTTTTAGACTAAATTTTTGACCGTCTCAGATTTCTTCCAAACTCACGATGTTGATTAAGCAGGTCCTGACTTACACAGGGGTGTGATTATTTTCAGCCTATCTCATCCCAAAGCTGAGATATGAGGACTTACGTAACTGGGATTTTCTCTCAATAGGTTTATTGGTGTTGAATATATTGGAATTAAATTTATGAGCTTGTTATACGTCCAATAAAGCAAAATACAGATGCAATGTAGGTTATATTGGACTGCCTAGGCTTTTCTGATCGCACCCTTCTACTCATGGGTTTACCTAGCTTCACTGGAAGTAAGAATCCCATCATGAAATTTACAGCTATACATTTTATGCAGCACAACATGTCCCTATATCTCAGCTTTGGGATGTGGTAGGTCAAAAATTACCACACCACTCTCGTCATCAGGACCTCACTGACACACGGTGTGAGTTTGAAGAAGATCTGAGGAGGTCACTTTTTTCACCCAAAAAAACACTAAGGGGTACCCCTTTGTGTTTTTTTAGACTAAATTTTTGACCGTCTCAGATTTCTTCCAAACTCACGATGTTGATTAAGCAGGTCCTGACTTACACAGGGGTGTGATTATTTTCAGCCTATCTAATCCCAAAGCTGAGAATTGAGGACTTACGTAACTGGGATTTTCTCTCAATTGGTTTATTGGTGTTGAATATATTGGAATTGAATTTATGAACTTGGGCAAAAATTACCACACCACTCTCGTCGTCAGGACCTCCCTGACACACGGTTTGAGTTTGAAGAAGATCTGAGGAGGATACTTTTTTTCACCCAAAAAAACACTAAGGGGTACCTGTTTGTGTTTTTTTAGACTAAATTTTTGACCGTCTCAGATTTCTTCCAAACTCACGATGTTGATTAAGCAGGTCCTGACTTACACAGGGGTGTGATTATTTTCAGCCTATCTAATCCTAAAGCTGAGAATTGAGGACTTACGTAACTGGGATTTTCTCTCAATTGGTTTATTGGCGTTGAATATATTGGAATTAAATTTATGAACTTGTTATACGTCCAATAAAGCAAAATACAGATGCGGTGTAGAGTATATTGGACTGACTAGGCTTTTCTTATCTCACCCTTCTACTCATGGGTTAACCTAGCTTCACTGGAAGTAGGAATCCCATCATGAAATTTACAGTTATACATTTTATGCAGCACAACATGTCCCTATGTCCCTATATCTCAGCTTTGGGATGTGGTAGGGCAAAAATTACCGCACCACTCTCGTCGTCAGGACCTCCTTGACACACGGTGTGAGTTTGAAGAAGATCTGAGGAGGATACTTTTTTTCACCCAAAAAAACACTAAGGTGTACCCTTTTGTGTTTTTTTTTTGACTAAAATTTTGACCGTCTCAGATTTCTTCCAAACTCACGATGTTGATTAAGCAGGTCCTGACTTACACAGGGGTGTGATTATTTTCAGCCTATCTCATCCCAAAGCTGAGAATTGAGGACTTACGTAACTGGGATTTTCTCTCAATTGGTTTATTGGTGTTGAATATATTGGAATTAAATTTATGAACTTGTTATACGTCCAATAAAGCAAAATACAGATGCAGTGTAGAGTATATTGGACTGACTAGGCTTTTCTTATCTCACCCTTCTACTCATGGGTTTACCTAGCTTCACTGGAAGTAAGAATCCCATCATGAAATTTACAACTATACATTTTATGCAGCACAACATGTCCCTATATCTCAGCTTTGGGATGTGGTAGGGCAAAAATTACCACACCACTGTCTTCGTCAGGACCTCCCTGACACACGGTGTGGGTTTGAAGAAGATCTGAGGAGGTCACATTTTTCACCCAAAAAAACACTAAGGGGTAGCCCTTTGTGTTTTTTTAGACTAAATTTTTGACCGTCTCAGATTTCTTCCAAACTCATGATGTTGATTAAGCAGGTCCTGACTTACACAGGGGTGTGATTATTTTCAGCCTATCTCATCCCAAAGCTGAGATATGAGGACTAACGTAACTGGGATTTTCTCTCAATAGGTTTATTGGTGTTGAATATATTGGAATTAAATTTATGAGCTTGTTATACGTCCAATAAAGCAAAATACAGATGCAATGTAGGTTATATTGGACTGCCTAGGCTTTTCTAATCGCACCCTTCTACTCATGGGTTTACCTAGCTTCACTGGAAGTAAGAATCCCATCATGAAATTTACAGCTATACATTTTATGCAGCACAACATGTCCCTATATCTCAGCTTTGGGATGTGGTAGGGCAAAAATTACCACACCACTCTCGTCATCAGGACCTCACTGACACACGGTGTGAGCTTGAAGAAGATCTGAGGAGGTCACTTTTTTCACCCAAAAAAACACTAAGGGGTACCTGTTTGTGTTTTTTTAGACTAAATTTTTGACCGTCTCAGATTTCTTCCAAACTCACGATGTTGATTAAGCAGGTCCTGACTTACACAGGGGTGTGATTATTTTCAGCCTATCTCATCCCAAAGCTGAGATATGAGGACTTACGTAACTGGGATTTTCTCTCAATAGGTTTATTGGTGTTGAATATATTGGAATTAAATTTATGAACTTGTTATACGTCCAATAAAGCAAAATACAGATGCAGTGTAGAGTATATTGGACTGACTAGGCTTTTCTTATCTCACCCTTCTACTCATGTGTTTACCTAGCTTCACTGGAAGTAGGAATCCCATCATGAAATTTACAGTTATACATTTTATGCAGCACAACATGTCCCTATATCTCAGCTTTGGGATGTGGTAGGGCAAAAATTACCACACTACTCTCGTCATCAGGACCTCCCTGACACACGGTGTGAGTTTGAAAAACATCTGAGGAGGTCACTTTTTTCACCCAAAAAAACACTAAGGGGTACCTGTTTGTGTTTTTTTAGACTAAATTTTTGACCGTCTCAGATGTCTTCCAAACTCACGATGTTGATTAAGCAGGTCCTGACTTACACAGGGGTGTGATTATTTTCAGCCTATCTCATCCCAAAGCTGAGATATGAGGACTTACGTAACTGGGATTTTCTCTCAATTGGTTTATTGGAATTGAATTTATGAACTTGGGCAAAAATTACCACACCACTCTCTTCGTCAGGACCTCCCTGACACATGGTTTGAGTTTGAAGAAGGTCTGAGGAGGATACTTTTTTTCACTCAAAAAAACACTAAGGGGTACCCTTTTGTGTTTTTTTTTTTTGACTAAAATTATGACCGTCTCAGATTTCTTCCAAACTCACGATGTTGATTAAGCAGGTCCTGACTTACACAGGGGTGTGATTATTTTCAGCCTATCTCATCCCAAAGCTGAGATATGAGGACTTACGTAACTGGGATTTTCTCTCAATAGGTTTATTGGTGTTGAATATATTGGAATTAAATTTATGAACTTGTTATACGTCCAATAAAGCAAAATACAGATGCAGTGTAGAGTATATTGGACTGACTAGGCTTTTCTTATCTCACCCTTCTACTCATGGGTTTACCTAGCTTCACTGGAAGTAGGAATCCCATCATGAAATTTACAGTTATACATTTTATGCAGCACAACATGTCCCTATATCTCAGCTTTGGGATGTGGTAGGGCAAAAATTACCACACCACTCTCGTCGTCATGACCTCCCTGACACACGGTGTGAGTTTGAAGAAGATCTGAGGAGGTCACTTTTTTTCACCCAAAAAAACACAAAGGGGTACCCCTTTGTGTTTTTTTAGACTAAATTTTTGACCGTCTCAGATTTCTTCCAAACTCACGATGTTGATTAAGCAGGTCCTGACTTACACAGGGGTGTGATTATTTTCAGCCTATCTAATCCCAAAGCTGAGAAATGAGGACTTGCGTAACTGGGATTTTCTCTCAATTGGTTTATTGGTGTTGAATATATTGGAATTGAATTTATGAACTTGTGCAAAAATTACCACACCACTCTTTTCGTCAGGACCTCCCTGACACATGGTTTGAGTTTGAAGAAGATCTGAGGAGGATACTTTTTTTCACCCAAAAAAACACTAAAGGGTACCCTTTTGCGTTTTTTTTTAGACTAAATTTTTGACCGTCTCAGATTTCTTCCAAACTCACGATGTTGATTAAGCAGGTCCTGACTTACACAGGGGTGTGATTATTTTCAGCCTATCTAATCCCAAAGCTGAGAAATGAGGACTTACGTAACTGGGATTTTCTCTCAATTGGTTTATTGGTGTTGAATATATTGGAATTGAATTTATGAACTTGGGCAAAAATTACCACACCACTCTCGTCGTCAGGACCTCCCTGACACACGGTGTGAGTTTGAAGAAGATCTGAGGAGGATACTTTTCTTCACCCAAAAAAACACTAAGGGGTACCTGTTTGTGTTTTTTTAGACTAAATTTTTGACCGTCTCAGATTTCTTCCAAACTCACGATGTTGATTAAGCAGGTCCTGACTTACACAGGGGTGTGATTATTTTCAGCCTATGAAATCCTAAAGCTGAGAATTGAGGACTTACGTAACTGGGATTTTCTCTCAATTGGTTTATTGGTGTTGAATATATTGGAATTAAATTTATGAACTTGTTATACGTCCAATAAAGCAAAATACAGATGCAGTGTAGAGTATATTGGACTGACTAGGCTTTTCTTATCTCACCCTTCTACTCATGGGTTTACCTAGCTTCACTGGAAGTAGGAATCCCATCATGAAATTTACAGTTATACATTTTATGCAGCACAACATGTCCCTATATCTCAGCTTTGGGATGTGGTAGGGCAAAAATTACCGCACCACTCTCGTCGTCAGGACCTCCTTGACACACGGTGTGAGTTTGAAGAAGATCTGAGGAGGATACTTTTTTTCACCCAAAAAAACACAAAGGGGTACCCCTTTGTGTTTTTTTAGACTAAATTTTTGACCGTCTCAGATTTCTTCCAAACTCACGATGTTGATTAAGCAGGTCCTGACTTACACAGGGGTGTGATTATTTTCAGCCTATCTAATCCTAAAGCTGAGAATTGAGGACTTACGTAACTGGGATTTTCTCTCAATTGGTTTATTGGTGTTGAATATATTGGAATTAAATTTATGAACTTGTTATACGTCCAATAAAGCAAAATACAGATGCGGTGTAGAGTATATTGGACTGACTAGGCTTTTCTTATCTCACCCTTCTACTCATGGGTTTACCTAGCTTCACTGGAAGTAGGAATCCCATCATGAAATTTACAGTTATACATTTTATGCAGCACAACATGTCCCTATATCTCAGCTTTGGGATGTGGTAGGGCAAAAATTACCGCACCACTCTCGTCGTCAGGACCTCCCTGACACACGGTGTGAGTTTGAAGAAGATCTGAGGAGGTCACTTTTTTTCACCCAAAAAACACAAAGGGGTACCCCTTTGTGTTTTTTTAGACTAAATTTTTGACCGTCTCAGATTTCTTCCAAACTCACGTTGTTGATTAAGCAGGTCCTGACTTACACAGGGGTGTGATTATTTTCAGCCTATCTAATCCAAAAGCTGAGAATTGAGGACTTACGTAACTGGGATTTTCTCTCAATTGGTTTATTGGTGTTGAATATATTGGAATTGAATTTATGAACTTGGGCAAAAATTACCACACCACTCTCGTCGTCAGGACCTCCCTGACACACGGTGTGAGTTTGAAGAAGATCTGAGGAGGATACTTTTTTCACCCAAAAAACACTAAGGGGTACCTGTTTGTGTTTTTTTAGACTGAATTTTTGACCGTCTCAGATTTCTTCCAAACTCACGATGTTGATTAAGCAGGTCCTGACTTACACAGGGGTGTGATTATTTTCAGCCTATCTAATCCTAAAGCTGAGAATTGAGGACTTACGTAACTGGGATTTTCTCTCAATTGGTTTATTGGTGTTGAATATATTGGAATTAAATTTATGAACTTGTTATACGTCCAATAAAGCAAAATACAGATGCGGTATATTGGACTGACTAGGCTTTTCTTATCTCACCCTTCTACTCATGGGTTTACCTAGCTTCACTGGAAGTAGGAATTCCATCATGAAATTTACAGTTATACATCTTATGCAGCACAACATGTCCCTATATCTCAGCTTTGGGATGTGGTAGGGCAAAAATTACCGCACTACTCTCGTCGTCAGGACCTCCCTGACACACGGTGTGAGTTTGAAGAAGATCTGAGGAGATCACTTTTTTCACCCAAAAAAACACTAAGGGGTACCTGTTTGTGTTTTTTTAGACTAAATTTTTGACCGTCTCAGATGTCTTCCAAACTCACGATGTTGATTAAGCAGGTCCTGACTTACACAGGGGTGTGATTATTTTCAGCCTATCTCATCCCAAAGCTGAGATATGAGGACTTACGTAACTGGGATTTTCTCTCAATTGGTTTATTGGTGTTGAATATATTGGAATTGAATTTATGAACTTGGGCAAAAATTATCACACCACTCTCTTCGTCAGGACCTCCCTGACACATGGTTTGAGTTTGAAGAAGATCTGAGGAGGATACTTTTTTTCACCCAAAAAAACACTAAAGGGTACCCTTTTGCGTTTTTTTTTTTGACTAAAATTATGACCGTCTCAGATTTCTTCCAAACTCACGATGTTGATTAAGCAGGTCCTGACTTACACAGTGGTGTGATTATTTTCAGCCTATCTCATCCCAAAGCTGAGAATTGAGGACTTACGTAACTGGGATTTTCTCTCAATAGGTTTATTGGTGTTGAATATATTGGAATTAAATTTATGAACTTGTTATACATCCAATAAAGCAAAATACAGATGCGGTGTAGAGTATATTGGACTGACTAGGCTTTTCTTATCTCACCCTTCTACTCATGGGTTTACCTAGCTTCACTGGAAGTAGGAATCCTATCATGAAATTTACGGTTATACATTTTATGCAGCACAACATGTCCCTATATCTCAGCTTTGGGATGTGGTAGGGCAAAATTTACCACACTACTCTCGTCGTCAGGACCTCCCTGACACACGGTGTGAGTTTGAAGAAGATCTGAGGAGATCACTTTTTTCACCCAAAAAAACACTAAGGGGTACCTGTTTGTGTTTTTTAGACTAAATTTTTGACCGTCTCAGATTTCTTCCAAACTCACGATGTTGATTAAGCAGGTCCTGACTTACACAGGGGTGTGATTATTTTCAGCCTATCTAATCCCAAAGCTGAGAATTGAGGACTTACGTAACTGGGATTTTCTCTCAATTGGTTTATTGTTGTTGAATATATTGGAATTAAATTTATGAACTTGTTATACGTCCAATAAAGCAAAATACAGATGCAGTATATTGGACTGACTAGGCTTTTCTTATCTCACCCTTCTACTCATGGGTTTACCTAGCTTCACTGGAAGTAGGAATCCCATCATGAAATTTACAGTTATACATTTTATGCAGCACAACATGTCCCTATATCTCAGCTTTGGGATGTGGTAGGGCAAAATTTACCACACTACTCTCGTCGTCAGGACCTCCCTGACACACGGTGTGAGTTTGAAGAAGATCTGAGGAGATCACTTTTTTCACCCAAAAAAACACTAAGGGGTACCTGTTTGTGTTTTTTTAGACTAAGTTTTTGACCGTCTCAGATTTCTTCCAAACTCACGATGTTGATTAAGCAGGTCCTGACTTACACAGGGGTGTGATTATTTTCAGCCTATCTCATCCCAAAGCTGAGATATGAGGACTTACGTAACTGGGATTTTCTCTCAATAGGTTTATTGGTGTTGAATATATTGGAATTAAATTCATGAACTTGTTATACGTCCAATAAAGCAAAATACAGATGCAGTGTAGAGTATATTGGACTGACTAGGCTTTTCTTATCTCACCCTTCTACTCATGGGTTTACCTAGCTTCACTGGAAGTAGGAATCCCATCATGAAATTTACAGTTATTCATTTTATGCAGCACAACATGTCCCTATATCTCAGCTTTGGGACGTGGTAGGGCAAGAATTACCGCACCACTCTCGTCGTCAGGACCTCCTTGACACACGGTGTGAGTTTGAAGAAGATCTGAGGAGGATACTTTTTTTCACCCAAAAAAACACTAAGGGGTACCCCTTTGTGTTTTTTTAGACTAAATTTTTGACCGTCTCAGATTTCTTCCAAACTCACGTTGTTGATTAAGCAGGTCCTGACTTACACAGGGGTGTGATTATTTTCAGCCTATCTAATCCCAAAGCTGAGAATTGAGGACTTACGTAACTGGGATTTTCTCTCAATTGGTTTATTGGTGTTGAATATATTGGAATTGAATTTATGAACTTGGGCAAAAATTACCACACCACTCTCGTCGTCAGGACCTCCCTGACACACGGTGTGAGTTTGAAGAAGATCTGAGGAGGATACTTTTTTCACCCAAAAAACACTAAGTGGTACCTGTTTGTGTTTTTTTAGACTAAATTTTTGACCGTCTCAGATTTCTTCCAAACTCACGATGTTGATTAAGCAGGTCCTGACTTACACAGTGGTGTGATTATTTTCAGCCTATCTCATCCCAAAGCTGAGAATTGAGGACTTACGTAACTGGGATTTTCTCTCAATAGGTTTATTGGTGTTGAATATATTGGAATTAAATTTATGAACTTGTTATACATCCAATAAAGCAAAATACAGATGCGGTGTAGAGTATATTGGACTGACTAGGCTTTTCTTATCTCACCCTTCTACTCATGGGTTTACCTAGCTTCACTGGAAGTAGGAATCCTATCATGAAATTTACGGTTATACATTTTATGCAGCACAACATGTCCCTATATCTCAGCTTTGGGATGTGGTAGGGCAAAATTTACCACACTACTCTCGTCGTCAGGACCTCCCTGACACACGGTGTGAGTTTGAAGAAGATCTGAGGAGATCACTTTTTTCACCCAAAAAAACACTAAGGGGTACCTGTTTGTGTTTTTTAGACTAAATTTTTGACCGTCTCAGATTTCTTCCAAACTCACGATGTTGATTAAGCAGGTCCTGACTTACACAGGGGTGTGATTATTTTCAGCCTATCTAATCCCAAAGCTGAGAATTGAGGACTTACGTAACTGGGATTTTCTCTCAATTGGTTTATTGTTGTTGAATATATTGGAATTAAATTTATGAACTTGTTATACGTCCAATAAAGCAAAATACAGATGCAGTATATTGGACTGACTAGGCTTTTCTTATCTCACCCTTCTACTCATGGGTTTACCTAGCTTCACTGGAAGTAGGAATCCCATCATGAAATTTACAGTTATACATTTTATGCAGCACAACATGTCCCTATATCTCAGCTTTGGGACGTGGTAGGGCAAGAATTACCGCACCACTCTCGTCGTCAGGACCTCCTTGACACACGGTGTGAGTTTGAAGAAGATCTGAGGAGGATACTTTTTTTCACCCAAAAAAACACTAAGGGGTACCCCTTTGTGTTTTTTTTTTTTAGACTAAATTTTTGACCGTCTCAGATTTCTTCCAAACTCACGATGTTGATTAAGCAGGTCCTGACTTACACAGGGGTGTGATTATTTTCAGCCTATCTAATCCCAAAGCTGAGAATTGAGGACTTACGTAACTGGGATTTTCTCTCAATTGGTTTATTGGTGTTGAATATATTGGAATTGAATTTATGAACTTGGGCAAAAATTACCACACCACTCTCGTCGTCAGGACCTCCCTGACACACGGTGTGAGTTTGAAGAAGATCTGAGGAGATCACTTTTTTCACCCAAAAAAACACTAAGGGGTACCTGTTTGTGTTTTTTTAGACTAAATTTTTGACCGTCTCAGATTTCTTCCAAACTCACGATGTTGATTAAGCAGGTCCTGACTTACACAGGGGTGTGATTATTTTCAGCCTATCTCATCCCAAAGCTGAGATATGAGGACTTACGTAACTGGGATTTTCTCTCAATAGGTTTATTGGTGTTGAATATATTGGAATTAAATTTATGAACTTGTTATACGTCCAATAAAGCAAAATACAGATGCAGTGTAGAGTATATTGGACTGACTAGGCTTTTCTTATCTCACCCTTCTACTCATGTGTTTACCTAGCTTCACTGGAAGTAGGAATCCTATCATGAAATTTACGGTTATACATTTTATGCAGCACAACATGTCCCTATATCTCAGCTTTGGGATGTGGTAGGGCAAAAATTACCACACCACTCTCGTCGTCAGGACCTCCCTGACACACGGTGTGAGTTTGAAGAAGATCTGAGGAGGTCACTTTTTTTCACCCAAAAAAACACAAAGGGGGTACCTGTATGTGTTTTTTTAGACTAAATTTTTGACCGTCTCAGATTTCTTCCAAACTCACGATGTTGATTAAGCAGGTCCTGACTTACACAGGGGTGTGATTATTTTCAGCCTATCTCATCCCAAAGCTGAGATATGAGGACTTACGTAACTGGGATTTTCTCTCAATAGGTTTATTGGTGTTGAATATATTGGAATTAAATTTATGAACTTGTTATACGTCCAATAAAGCAAAATACAGATGCAGTGTAGAGTATATTGGACTGACTAGGCTTTTCTTATCTCACCCTTCTACTCATGGGTTTACCTAGCTTCACTGGAAGTAGGAATCCCATCATGAAATTTATAGTTATACATTTTATGCAGCACAACATGTCCCTATATCTCAGCTTTGGGATGTGGTAGGGCAAAAATTACCACACCACTCTCGTCGTCAGGACCTCCCTGACACACGGTGTGAGTTTGAAGAAGATCTGAGGAGGTCACTTTTTTTCACCCAAAAAAACACAAAGGGGTACCCCTTTGTGTTTTTTTAGACAAAATTTTTGACCATCTCAGATTTCTTCCAAACTCACGATGTTGATTAAGCAGGTCCTGACTTACACAGGGGTGTGATTATTTTCAGCCTATCTAATCCCAAAGCTGAGAATTGAGGACTTACGTAACTGGGATTTTCTCTCAATTGGTTTATTGGTGTTGAATATATTGGAATTGAATTTATGAACTTGGGCAAAAATTACCGCACTACTCTCGTCGTAAGGACCTCCCTGACACACGGTGTGAGTTTGAAGAAGAGCTGAGGAGGATACTTTTTTTCACCCAAAAAAACACTAAGGGGTACCCCTTTGTGTTTTTTTTTTTTTTGACTAAAATTTTGACCATCTCAGATTTCTTCCAAACTCACGATGTTGATTAAGCAGGTCCTGACTTACACAGGGGTGTGATTATTTTCAGCCTATCTAATCCCAAAGCTGAGAATTGAGGACTTACGTAACTGGGATTTTCTCTCAATTGGTTTATTGGTGTTGAATAAATTGGAATTGAATTTATGAACTTGGGCAAAAATTACCGCACTACTCTCGTCGTAAGGACCTCCCTGACACACGGTGTGAGTTTGAAGAAGAGCTGAGGAGGATAGTTTTTTTCACCCAAAAAAACACTAAGGGGTACCCCTTTGTGTTTTTTTTTTTTTGACTAAAATTTTGACCGTCTCAGATTTCTTCCAAACTCACGATGTTGATTAAGCAGGTCCTGACTTACACAGGGGTGTGATTATTTTCAGCCTATCTAATCCCAAAGCTGAGAATTGAGGACTTACGTAACTGGGATTTTCTCTCAATTGGTTTATTGGTGTTGAATATATTGGAATTGAATTTATGAACTTGGGCAAAAATTACCGCACTACTCTCGTCGTAAGGACCTCCCTGACACACGGTGTGAGTTTGAAGAAGAGCTGAGGAGGATACTTTTTTTCACCCAAAAAAATACTAAGGGGTACCCCTTTGTGTTTTTTTTTTTTGACTAAAATTTTGACCGTCTCAGATTTCTTCCAAACTCACGATGTTGATTAAGCAGGTCCTGACTTACACAGGGGTGTGATTATTTTCAGCCTATCTAATCCCAAAGCTGAGAATTGAGGACTTACGTAACTGGGATTTTCTCTCAATTGGTTTATTGGTGTTGAATATATTGGAATTGAATTTATGAACTTGGGCAAAAATTACCGCACTACTCTCGTCGTAAGGACCTCCCTGACACACGGTGTGAGTTTGAAGAAGAGCTGAGGAGGATACTTTTTTTCACCCAAAAAAACACTAAGGGGTACCCCTTTGTGTTTTTTTTTTTTTGACTAAAATTTTGACCGTCTCAGATTTCTTCCAAACTCACGATGTTGATTAAGCAGGTCCTGACTTACACAGGGGTGTGATTATTTTCAGCCTATCTCATCCCAAAGCTGAGATATGAGGACTTACGTAACTGGGATTTTCTCTCAATTGGTTTATTGGTGTTGAATATATTGGAATTGAATTTATGAACTTGGGCAAAAATTACCACACCACTCTCGTCGTCAGGACCTCCCTGACACACGGTGTGAGTTTGAAGAAGATCTGAGGAGGATACTTTTTTTCACCCAAAAAAACACTAAGGGGTACCTGTTTGTGTTTTTTTAGACTAAATTTTTGACCGTCTCACATTTCTTCCAAACTCACGATGTTGATTAAGCAGGTCCTGACTTACACAGGGGTGTGATTATTTTCAGCCTATCTAATCCTAAAGCTGAGAATTGAGGACTTACGTAACTGGGATTTTCTCTCAATTGGTTTATTGGTGTTGAATATACTGGAATTAAATTTATGAACTTGTTATACGTCCAATAAAGCAAAATACAGATGTGGTGTAGAGTATATTGGACTGACTAGGCTTTTCTTATCTCACCCTTCTACTCATGGGTTTACCTAGCTTCACTGGAAGTAGGAATCCCATCATGAAATTTACAGTTATACATTTTATGCAGAACAACATGTCCCTATATCTCAGCTTTGGGATGTGGTAGGGCAAAAATTACCGCACCACTCTCGTCGTCAGGACCTCCTTGACACACGGTGTGAGTTTGAAGAAGATCTGAGGAGGATACTTTTTTTCACCCAAAAAAACACTAAGGGGTACCCCTTTGTGTTTTTTTTTTTTTTGACTAAAATTTTGACCGTCTCAGATTTCTTCCAAACTCACGATGTTGATTAAGCAGGTCCTGACTTACACAGGGGTGTGATTATTTTCAGCCTATCTCATCCCAAAGCTGAGAATTGAGGACTTACGTAACTGGGATTTTCTCTCAATAGGTTTATTGGTGTTGAATATATTGGAATTAAATTTATGAACTTGTTATACGTCCAATAAAGCAAAATACAGATGCAGTGTAGAGTATATTGGACTGACTAGGCTTTTCTTATCTCACCCTTCTACTCATGGGTTTACCTAGCTTCACTGGAAGTAGGAATCCCATCATGAAATTTACAGTTATACATTCTATGCAGCACAACATGTCCCTATATCTCAGCTTTGGGATGTGGTAGGGCAAAAATTACCACACTACTCTCGTCGTCAGGACCTCCCAGACACACGGTGTGAGTTTGAAGAAGATCTGAGGAGGTCACTTTTTTTCACCCAAAAAAACACAAAGGGGTATCTGTTTGTGTTTTTTTAGACTAAATTTTTGACCGTCTCAGATTTCTTCCAAACTCACGATGTTGATTAAGCAGGTCCTGACTTACACAGGGGTGTGATTATTTTCAGCCTATCTAATCCCAAAGCTGAGAATTGAGGACTTACGTAACTGGGATTTTCTCTCAATTGGTTTATTGGTGTTGAATATATTGGAATTAAATTTATGAACTTGTTATACGTCCAATAAAGCAAAATACAGATGCAGTGTAGAGTATATTGGACTGATTAGGCTTTTCTTATCTCACCCTTCTACTCATGGGTTTACCTAGCTTCACTGGAAGTAGGAATCCCATCATGAAATTTACAGTTATACATTTTATGCAGCACAACATGTCCCTATATCTCAGCTTTGGGATGTGGTAGGGCAAAAATTACCACACTACTCTCGTCGTCAGGACCTCCCTGACACACGGTGTGAGTTTGAAGAAGATCTGAGGAGGTCACTTTTTTTCACCCAAAAAAACACTAAGGGGTACCCCTTTGTGTTTTTTAGACTAAATTTTTGACCGTCTCAGATTTCTTCCAAACTCACGATGTTGATTAAGCAGGTCCTGACTTACACAGGGGTGTGATTATTTTCAGCCTATCTCATCCCAAAGCTGAGATATGAGGACTTACGTAACTGGGATTTTCTCTCAATTGGTTTATTGGTGTTGAATATATTGGAATTGAATTTATGAACTTGGGCAAAAATTACCACACCACTCTCGTCGTCAGGACCTCCCTGACACACGGTGTGAGTTTGAAGAAGATCTGAGGAGGATACTTTTTTTCACCCAAAAAAACACTAAGGGGTACCTGTTTGTGTTTTTTTAGACTAAATTTTTGACCGTCTCACATTTCTTCCAAACTCACGATGTTGATTAAGCAGGTCCTGACTTACACAGGGGTGTGATTATTTTCAGCCTATCTAATCCTAAAGCTGAGAATTGAGGACTTACGTAACTGGGATTTTCTCTCAATTGGTTTATTGGTGTTGAATATACTGGAATTAAATTTATGAACTTGTTATACGTCCAATAAAGCAAAATACAGATGTGGTGTAGAGTATATTGGACTGACTAGGCTTTTCTTATCTCACCCTTCTACTCATGGGTTTACCTAGCTTCACTGGAAGTAGGAATCCCATCATGAAATTTACAGTTATACATTTTATGCAGAACAACATGTCCCTATATCTCAGCTTTGGGATGTGGTAGGGCAAAAATTACCGCACCACTCTCGTCGTCAGGACCTCCTTGACACACGGTGTGAGTTTGAAGAAGATCTGAGGAGGATACTTTTTTTCACCCAAAAAAACACTAAGGGGTACCCCTTTGTGTTTTTTTTTTTTTTGACTAAAATTTTGACCGTCTCAGATTTCTTCCAAACTCACGATGTTGATTAAGCAGGTCCTGACTTACACAGGGGTGTGATTATTTTCAGCCTATCTCATCCCAAAGCTGAGAATTGAGGACTTACGTAACTGGGATTTTCTCTCAATAGGTTTATTGGTGTTGAATATATTGGAATTAAATTTATGAACTTGTTATACGTCCAATAAAGCAAAATACAGATGCAGTGTAGAGTATATTGGACTGACTAGGCTTTTCTTATCTCACCCTTCTACTCATGGGTTTACCTAGCTTCACTGGAAGTAGGAATCCCATCATGAAATTTACAGTTATACATTCTATGCAGCACAACATGTCCCTATATCTCAGCTTTGGGATGTGGTAGGGCAAAAATTACCACACTACTCTCGTCGTCAGGACCTCCCTGACACACGGTGTGAGTTTGAAGAAGATCTGAGGAGGTCACTTTTTTTCACCCAAAAAAACACAAAGGGGTATCTGTTTGTGTTTTTTTAGACTAAATTTTTGACCGTCTCAGATTTCTTCCAAACTCACGATGTTGATTAAGCAGGTCCTGACTTACACAGGGGTGTGATTATTTTCAGCCTATCTAATCCCAAAGCTGAGAATTGAGGACTTACGTAACTGGGATTTTCTCTCAATTGGTTTATTGGTGTTGAATATATTGGAATTGAATTTATGAACTTGGGCAAAAATTACCACACCACTCTCGTCGTCAGGACCTCCCTGACACACGGTGTGAGTTTGAAGAAGATCTGAGGAGGATACTTTTTTTCACCCAAAAAAACACTAAGGGGTACCTGTTTGTGTTTTTTTAGACTAAATTTTTGACCGTCTCACATTTCTTCCAAACTCACGATGTTGATTAAGCAGGTCCTGACTTACACAGGGGTGTGATTATTTTCAGCCTATCTAATCCTAAAGCTGAGAATTGAGGACTTACGTAACTGGGATTTTCTCTCAATTGGTTTATTGGTGTTGAATATATTGGAATTGAATTTATGAACTTGGGCAAAAATTACCGCACTACTCTCGTCGTAAGGACCTCCCTGACACACGGTGTGAGTTTGAAGAAGATCTGAGGAGATCACTTTTTTCACCCAAAAAAACACTAAGTTTTTTTAGACTAAATTTTTGACCGTCTCAGATTTCTTCCAAACTCACGATGTTGATTAAGCAGGTCCTGACTTACACAGGGGTGTGATTATTTTCAGCCTATCTCATCCCAAAGCTGAGAATTGAGGACTTACGTAACTGGGATTTTCTCTCAATAGGTTTATTGGTGTTGAATATATTGGAATTAAATTTATGAACTTGTTATACATCCAATAAAGCAAAATACAGATGCGGTGTAGAGTATATTGGACTGACTAGGCTTTTCTTATCTCACCCTTCTACTCATGGGTTTACCTAGCTTCACTGGAAGTAGGAATCCCATCATGAAATTTACAGTTATACATTTTATGCAGCACAACATGTCCCTATATCTCAGCTTTGGGATGTGGTAGGGCAAAAATTACCACACTACTCTCGTCGTCAGGACCTCCCTGACACACGGTGTGAGTTTGAAGAAGATCTGAGGAGGTCACTTTTTTTCACCCAAAAAAACACTAAGGGGTACCCCTTTGTGTTTTTTTAGACAAAATTTTTGACCGTCTCAGATTTCTTCCAAACTCACGATGTTGATTAAGCAGGTCCTGACTTACACAGGGGTGTGATTATTTTCAGCCTATCTAATCCCAAAGCTGAGAATTGAGGACTTACGTAACTGGGATTTTCTCTCAATTGGTTTATTGGTGTTGAATATATTGGAATTGAATTTATGAACTTGGGCAAAAATTACCGCACTACTCTCGTCGTAAGGACCTCCCTGACACACGGTGTGAGTTTGAAGAAGATCTGAGGAGATCACTTTTTTCACCCAAAAAAACACTAAGGGGTACCCCTTTGTGGTTTTTTTTTTTTGACTAAAATTTTGACCGTCTCAGATTTCTTCCAAACTCACGATGTTGATTAAGCAGGTCCTGACTTACACAGGGGTGTGATTATTTTCAGCCTATCTCATCCCAAAGCTGAGATATGAGGACTTACGTAACTGGGATTTTCTCTCAATAGGTTTATTGGTGTTGAATATATTGGAATTAAATTTATGAACTTGTTATACGTCCAATAAAGCAAAATACAGATGCAGTGTAGAGTATATTGGACTGACTAGGCTTTTCTTATCTCACCCTTCTACTCATGGGTTTACCTAGCTTCACTGGAAGTAGGAATCCCATCATGAAATTTACAGTTATACATTTTATGCAGCACAACATGTCCCTAAATCTCAGCTTTGGGATGTGGTAGGGCAAAAATTACCACACCACTCTCGTCGTCAGGACCTCCCTGACACACGGTGTGAGTTTGAAGAAGATCTGAGGAGATCACTTTTTTCACCCAAAAAACACTAAGGGGTACCCCTTTGTGTTTTTTTTTTTTTGACTAAAATTTTGACCGTCTCAGATTTCTTCCAAACTCACGATGTTGATTAAGCAGGTCCTGACTTACACAGGGGTGTGATTATTTTCAGCCTATCTAATCCCAAAGCTGAGAATTGAGGACTTACGTAACTGGGATTTTCTCTCAATTGGTTTATTGGTGTTGAATATATTGGAATTGAATTTATGAACTTGGGCAAAAATTACCACACCACTCTCTTCGTCAGGACCTCCCTGACACACGGTGTGAGTTTGAAGAAGATCTGAGGAGATCACTTTTTTCACCCAAAAAAACACTAAGGGGTACCTGTTTGTGTTTTTTTAGACTAAATTTTTGACCGTCTCAGATTTCTTCCAAACTCATGATGTTGATTAAGCAGGTCCTGACTTACACAGGGGTGTGATTATTTTCAGCCTATCTCATCCCAAAGCTGAGATATGAGGACTTACGTAACTGGGATTTTCTCTCAATTGGTTTATTGGTCTTGAATATAGCCTGACTAGGCTTTTCTTATCTCACCCTTCTACTCATGGGTTTACCTAGCTTCACTGGAAGTAGGAATCCCATCATGAAATTTACAGTTATACATTTTATGCAGCAAAACATGTCCCTATATCTCAGCTTTGGGATGTGATAGGGCAAAAATCGCAAAAGAAACCTCAGAGAGATCGCGCAGCCTGCACAAAACACTCAGCCAGATCACATAGCCTGCACAGAACACTCAGAGAGAGCGCGCAGTTTGCACAAAACTCTCAGAGAGAGCACGCAGCACGCAGAAAACACAGAGCGCGCAGCGCGCACAAAACACTCAGCGAGTGCGCGCAGCATATACAAAACACTCAGAGAGCGCGCAGTTTGCACAAAACACTCAGTGAGAGCGCGCAGTTTGCACAAAACACTCAGAGAGAGAGCGCAGTTTGCACAAAACACTCAGAGAGAGCGCAGTTTGCACAAAACACTCAGACAGAGAGCGCAGTTCACACAAAACACTCAGAGAGAGCGGGCAGCATGTACAAAACACTCAGAGAGAGAGCGCAGTTCACACAAAACACTCAGAGAGAGCGGGCAGCATGTACAAAACACTCAGAGAGAGCGCAGCACGCACAAAACACTCAGCGAGAGCGCGCAGCACGCACAAAACACTCAGCGAGAGCGCGCAGCATGTACAAAACACTCAGCGAGAGCACGCAGCATATACAAAACACTCAGAGAGAGCGCAGCGCGCACAAAACACTCAGAGAGAGCTCGCAGCACCCACAAAACGCTCAGAGATTCTCATTCTATTTGATGACAGGAATAAATTGGAAGTGGGATAGTGAGATTGGGTCCCAATTTGTCAATATAGGCCCCAATTTTGGCCCCAAAGTCAAAGTTTTCGAAATTGGATCCCACTTCCAATTTATTTTACTATATTGGAATATATTGGAAGTGGTATTCCATTTCCTGTTTATTTGACTTGGCTGAAATAGACTGGAATTGGGATCCCACTTCCAATTCATTTCAGCCAAGTCATGTACATGTTTCATGGGATCCCACTTCCAATTTATTTCACTTGAATGAAATCAATTGGAAATGGGATAGTGAGATTGCGTCCAAAATTGGTCCCAATTTGTCAAAATTGACCCCAATTTGACTTGGTTAGAATAGATTGGAAGTGGGATCCCACTTCCAATTTATTTTACTTCAATTAAATAAATTGGAAGTGGGACCCAGGTCTCCCAGTGGGCAAAATACGTGTGTCCCACTTCCAATTTATTTGATTTGACTGGAATAAATTGGAAGTGGGATCCAGGTCCCACTTGCAATTTATTTGACTTGGTTAGAATAGATTGGAAGTGGGATAGTGAGATATCCCACTTCCAATTTATTTGACTTGAATGAAATAAATTGGAAGTGGGCAAACAAAGGAAAACATTTTTCATGAATACATTGCATAAGCAAGATCCCAGTGACCCCATCTTCTGATATGTTGTTTGGGGGACCCAGACGATTCAGTACTCGACGCCGTGAAGTCGGTAGACCTCCCCAAGCACAGTTTCTGGACATCCCACTCCCAATTTATTCCCATTCAAATTTCATACATGGGTTTTGGACACCCCTTAAAAGGGTCCGAATGGCCCCAAATGTTAATATGTTTATTGTGCACACTCCACGAGACAGCCTGTGAAGTTGCGTAAGCCTAACTTCAAGTCAAATACTATGGGAGTGGGATCAGTCAGTTCCGAGTTCAACGTCCCACTTCCAATCTATTGCATTCAATTCAAATACATTGGGAGTCGGATCGGTCAGTTCTGAGTCTGACGTCCCACTTCCAATCTATTGCATTCAATTCAAATACATTGGGAGTCGGATCGGTCAGTTCCGAGTCCGACGTCCCACTTCCAATCTATTGCATTCAATTCAAATACATTGGGAGTCGGATCGGTCACTTCCGAGTCTGCCGTCCCACTTCCAATCTATTGCATTCAATTCAAATACATTGGGAGTCGGATCGGTCAGTTCCGAGTCCGACGTCCCATTTCCAATCTATTGCATTCAATTCAAATACATTGGGAGGTGGGATCGGTCAGTTCCGAGTCCGACGTCCCATTTCCAATCTATTGCATTCAATTCAAATACATTGGGAGGTGGGATCGGTCACTTCCGGGTCCGACGTCCCACTTCCAATCTATTGCATTCAATTCAAATACATTGGGAATGGGATCAGTCAGTTCCGTGTCCGACGTCCCACTTCCAATCTATTGCATTCAATTCAAATACATTGGGAATGGGATGTCCGACGTCCCATTTCCAATCTATTGCATTTCATTCAAGTACATTGGGAATGGGATTGGTCAGTCTCCATTTTTTATATTTTTTACATAATATACCTGTTTTTGCTCAGAAGAAGCCAAATCACCATGTGTCCCACTTCCAATTTATTTTGTCCATTAAAATAAATTCGAAGAGGGATTTTCCCGTGGGAGGGTGCCGTCCCAACCGCTTACAAGGGCCCTTGGAACAAAAAGCACACTCTCAGGCTATAAATATGTACACAGCCCCAGACTGACAGGCAAAGGGGGTGGATTATGTATAATTTACAAAAATAATTAATTATTAACCAAAAACATGGTTACAACTTTACTTCCTTTGAAATTATGTACATTAACATAATTAACCCCGCCACAAATAAGAACACAATCTCCTTATTAATCATTTATAGACCACAAGGGCCCTATTCAGAATTTATAAAAGAATTTGGTGAACTAGCTGCTAATTTGGCAGTGTCCTGTGATACGTTAATAATTGTAGGAGACTTTAACATTCATTTTGAGAAAAGTGATGATTCCCTAAAAAAGAACATTCACATCAATCATAGATTCTGTTGGTTTCACACAAAATGTATCAGGTCCTACTCATTATTGTAATCACACACTAGACTTGGTGAAAAAACCTAATTATTCTCCCTCAGTCTTCCACAGTCTCAGACCACTACCTAATTTCATATGAATTGAGTTTAGATATTTAAAAAAATGTACATGCCCACATTACTATATAAATCGCTCACTAACTCCATCTACAGCCTTATCGAATTTAGAAGGGCGCTCGTCAATGCACGTTCAGCGCATCTGTCCTCACTGATTGAAAATAATAAAAACAATCCTAGAGCACTCTTTAATGTAATCTCTAAACTTACAAACAATCGGGCAGCTACTGATCCACAGATCCCAGCTGTTCACACCAGCAATGCTTTTATGGACTTTTTTAACATTGAACATATTAGACAAACAATAAATACCATATTACTAAATCCAGCCTGTCTGTCATCTGGTGTGGATGATATAGAACAAAACATAGAAGAACGACTAGAGGACTTTGACCCACTACCACAGCTAGAACTGGAGAAAATGATCTACTCGTCAAATTGTATGACCTGCACACTTGATGCAATACCAACAAAACTATTTAAAGGAGTATTACCAGTCATAATCAATCCCCTTTTAACAATCATAAATTCGTCCCTTATACTGGATCACGTACACAAAGCATTTAAACTAGCAGTTATTAAACCCCTGATCAAGAAACCGAATCTTGATCCTAGTGTACTATCCAATTACAGACCTTCTCTTCATATTTAAGATCTTAGAAAAAGTTGTGGCCCAACAACTTCCCTCATACTTGCATAAGAATAACATATAAAAAAAAAAATTCAATCTGGTTTTAGGCCACACCATAGCACCGAAACGGCTTTAGTTAAGGTAGCAAACAACCTTCTTCTCACCTCTGATCGAGGCTGCGTATCCATGCTAGTTCTACTCGACCTCAGTGCAGCTTTTTATACAAGTGATCATACTATTCTGCTAGAAAGATTAAAAAACATGGTTGGAATAACAGGAACGGCCCTATCATGGTTTAAGTCTTATCTCACAGATCGTTACCAGTTTGTAAAAGTAAATAATGTTTCTTCTATGCAAAAAAAATGAGATCTGGAATTCCCCAAGGCTCCATCCTAGGACCTTTACTATTCATATTATACATGCTGCCACTGGGCAGAGTTATTAGCAGGCATGGCATTACCTTCCACAGTTATGCAGATGACACACAGTTATACATATCAGCCAAACCAGATGACAAACCTACACTAAAGAAAATGGAGGACTGTGTTAAAGAAGTGAAGCATTGGATGTCATACACTTTCCTTCTGCTAAACAGCGACAAAACCGAGGTTCTCCTTCTAGGTCCAAAACCTGCTATAAATAAAGTATCAGACTTAATACATAATTTTGACTTCCCTGTTCTCCCTAGCTCATCAGCTAAAAATCTGGGTGTCATAATTGATTCAGATCTATCATTTGATCAGCATATAGGTAAAATTAGAAAAACAGTTTTCCTACATCTTCGGAACCTCGCTAAGTTAAGAAATTCCTTATCCCTCCCAGATGCAGAAAAATTTGTTCACGCTTTTAGAGATTAGATTATTGCAATGCACTTTTATCAGAATGCTCCAGCAGAAACTTGAGTAAACTCCAGCTAATTCAAAATGCTGCAGCCAGGGTCCTCACTAAAACTAGAAAATTTGATCATATCAGCCCAGTCTTATCAGCCCTTCACTGGCTCCCAGTTAAATTCCGTATTGATTACAACATTTTTTTACTCACGTATAAATCCCTACATGGTCTCGCCCCTGAATACTTGCGAGACCTCATCACGCACAATGAACCACCAAGATTACTCAGATATCAGGGCGCCGGCCTCTTACTATTACCCAGAATTCATAAGACTTCAGCGGGGGGGGGGGAGCTTTCTCCTACAAAGCCCCTCAGCTCTGGAACAATCTTCCAGCTAGTGTTCGGGACGCAGACACAGTCACTATGTTTAAGTCTAGGCTCAAAACACACTTGTTCAGTTTAGCCTTTGGCAACTAACCTGTCTAGTTTAAGGTTGTCGTTTCAGGAACTCATGGACATGGGGAATCAGGGTAAACGCGGATGATGTGCTCACAATTTCTCTTGTTTGGAGCTGAAGGATGTCCTTGCCTGAGCTCCTTCTGGTTTCCCTCCTCCCAGTCTGTTACAGTCAGATCCGTCACATGCTCTTTTTCTCTGCTGCACTCAACTAAACTAACTGCTTCCCTTTACCGTTTTCTGAGAAAATGGTGGCCCACTGATGGAAGATTGTTTGCTGGATTCTCCTGCGGCCCAGACCAGACCAGCTGCTCACCTCCATCTACTGCTGCCAGCCTCTGACCACTCACCATGATCAACTACACTGAAGTAGAAATGGACTCTGACTGAAAAGCAACACTGACTGATTCTTCCAATCTGATGCACTATTATTATGCCCCAAGATTGATGTCACTATTATGATTATTATCATTATTATTATTATGTAGCATAATGACACTTCATTGGTGATAATTTAAAATTCAATCTATAGTTTGATCAGAGGAGGATGGGTCTCCTTTGTGAGTCTTGGTTCCTCCCAAGGTTTCTTCCTCCAGCCTTGAGGGAGTTTTTCCTTGCCACTGTCGCCTTCCGCTTGCTCGCATTGGGCTTTGTTTTAAATGTTCTGTTCTGAAACTGCTGCTTTGCGACAACGTCAGTTGTAAAAGGCGCTATACAAATAAAGTTGATTTGATTAAAAACCAGTCTGAAGCATTAAATTCTTAAAGGAACCTACTGTACACGTCTTTTCAAAGTTTATGTTTGGATGTCTTTTCAACTTTAATCCAGTGTTTATTGGATGACATTTATGTACGTGATTTCCACATTGAAATAACGGCTTTAAAAGGACGTCTTTAATGTGACTTTTTTAGTCTTCTTTTCAACGTCAGTGTTTGGACGTCTTTTCAACTTTCATTTTCAACCTTAAAAAAATGCTGATTGAACGACATTTAGGTACGTGATTTCAACGTTGAAATAACGGCTTTAAAAGGACGTCTTTAATGTGACTTTTTTAGTCGTCTTTTCAACTTCTGTTTCATTTTCACTTTCAACCTTAAAAAAACGTTGATTAGACCACAGTCAAGTACGTTATTTCAACATTGAATCAACGGCTAAATGTTTACTGGGATTGCAGTTAGCACACTACACTGATCAGAGCATTTTATTAAACACATATGGAAACATGCAGTGTCATGCTGAAGGGAGGAGATTGTTATTTAAGTTTAAGTGAAGATGACTGGACTGGAACGACAGCTCTAAAATGAATGAACTCTGAGTGAGAAACCGGAAGGTGGCAGAAGAGAACCGATGTAAAAACACAGAAGAAGAAGACGATGAAGATACGCACTCTTTTCAGTGACCGCGGCGCGTGAGCAGCTCTCCCCAGCCTCAGGGAACAGCTTCATCCCATAAATATGTTTTTTTTTTTTTTTTCAAATGACAAACTTTAGCTAGCCTGTTTAACTCTAGCTAGCTCTTTTTTCCTCCTCTGATATAGAAAACATTTAAATGACATGACAAACGCTCATACATGAGTATTTTAATTTGAGTAATTATGTGGTTTGATGGTGTATTTTACAAGATGATGTGAGCATTTTTTATGTCACAGAACCGCTTCCCTCAGTATAAGAAATAAAACTGCTTAAACACATTAAGAAGACAAAGTAGTAGCTACATAGGTTAAAATACATTCTCAATCTCAATGCTTGTTTTTTGGTGTAATGTAATATTTTGAATATATAATTTCACATACACTAATTTTTTGTTAGTGAGTAGCAGTGAGTTTTGGCTGGTGATAAATGGGTTGCAGAAGGTTATATGAAAGCAATAGAAGCTTATTTACTGAGAGAAAAAAAATAAACAAAAGCATGTGAAGTAGTTTATTTTTGGAGCTGTGAAGTTAGTACATTTTTTTCAAAATTAACTATGAACATGAACTAATTCATTTTCTTTATGTAATTATGTAAAGATGGACTGTAGTAAAAAAAAAAAAAGTAGTTTGGGAGTAGGGCAGTGAAAAATGGTGGGCAGGGAGAAAAGCAAATAGGAGGTTAATTTAAGTTATTTAGATGAGATCTTTAGCATCAGTTGTAGCATACTCGTTTGTACTATAACCTCATAATCTTTTACATTTGAAGTTCTGTAGTTAATGAATTTGCATGCATAAGCAGTTTACAGTTACAGGAACGAGGCGTACAAAACTCAAAGAGCACGCACAGAACTCGTGCAGCTGACGCACAAAACTCAAAGAGCATGCGCTGAACTTCTTGTTTGAATTGTTTTTTTAAATCCTGACTATGGATTTTTCTATAAACAGCATGTAGACACCCTAAAGCAACAAAGGAAATGGAAGACTTTAGCTTGAAATAGGCCAGAAAGTGCAGAAACACCTCTGTTGTGTCGCAAAACCTGTAAAGTGCAAAATTTGCATGCATAAGCAGTTTACAGTTACTCAGGAACGAGGCGTACAAAACTCAAAGAGCACGCACAGAACTCGTGCAGCTGACGCACAAAACTCAAAGAGCATGCGCTGAACTTCTTGTTTGAATTGTTTTTTTAAATCCTGACTATGGATTTTTCTATAAACAGCATGAAGACATCCTAAAGCAACAAAGGAAATGGAAGACTTTAGCTTGAAATAGGCCAGAAAGTGCAGAAACACCTCTGTTGTGTCGCAAAACCTGTAAAGTTTATTGGACGTATAACAAGCCCATATGTTTAATTCCAATATATTCAACACTATTAACTCTATTGAGAGAAAATCCCAGTTACGTTAGCCCTCATATCTCAGCTTTGGGATGAAAATAATCACACCCCTGTGTAAGTCAGGGTCTCCTAAATCAACAACGTGAGTTTAGAGGAAGTCTGAGACGGTCAAAAATTTAGTACAAAAAAAAAAAAAAAAAAAAAAAAAAAATAAATAAATAAACACAATGGGGTACCCTTTATTTTATTTTTTTTTGGGTGAAAACTGTGACCTCCTCAGATCTTCTCCAAACCCACACCGTGTGTCAGGGAAGTCCTGACAAAGACAGTGGTGTGGTTATTTTCGCTCTACCATATCCCAAAGCTGAGATATGGAGACCTCTTCTAGTCCATAAAATGTATAACTGTATATATCAAGATGGGATTCCTATTTCCAGTCAAGCTAGGTAAACACATGAGTAGAGGGTAACCTTTAAGTTTTACGTTTGATATTAATTTTTTTTTGTGCGATTCTTTTTGGCACCCATCAGGTTCCATACAGGATTCGCTAAAAATAAACAACAAGCTTGCGTCACTACTTGGATCGCTCTGGTTGCTACGAGAATTGAGAATAGTCTCGTGCAGCTTTTTGGAACCTTCAGCACATGCTAAAAATAAACAGCATGCTCACGTCATCATTTGGAACGCTCCGGTTTCTACAAGAATTAAGAACAGGCTTTTGCAGCTTTTTGGAATCTTCAGGATGCGCTAAAAATAAACAGCAGGCTCACGCCACCCTTTTTAACGCTCCGGTTGCTACGAGAATTAAGAATTTGCTCGCGCAACATTTTGGAATGTTACAGATGCGCTAAAAAAAAATAAAGATTAGGCTCACGCCTCTTTTGTAAATGCTCCATGTGCTGAGTGAAGTATAGAATAGGCTCGCGCAGCTTTTTGGAGCCTTCAGGATTCCAAGGATTATGGAATCAGATTTGTGCCAAAAATGAATCGCTCCATGGCTTTAGTGCGTGAGTTCTGAGTTCTGCGTGTGCTCTCTGAGTTTTGTGCACCAGCAGCACGAGTTCTGTGCACGAGCTCTCTGAGTTTTGTACACTGGATCCTTGAGTTTTGCAAGCAGTTTTGGCAAAAAGCTCTCGTGTGGACGGGTTTTCTCAGGGGTGCCTTCCCATTGGCTAATGAGTTTTTGAGTGACAACTCAGTGCCCAAGGCATTTTGGACTGCACATGCGTACACCTCCTTGTATCAATGCAATCAATGCAGATATTGAGGTAATGTTCTGTCTAAAACAAAGCATTAAAGATTTTACTGTGAGTACAAACCTGTTTGTCCCTCATTACCAGATACTGATCTGAGGTAAATGCACACCGATGTCTGTTTACTCAGGATGAAACAGAATAAATGAGCGCTTATTTGTTTATTTGTAAATTATTATTCATGAGTGCTTGAGCCCCTGTTCAGAAACCTATCGTGTACTAACATAGTGGTTCTTCGCTTTTCCATAATCGCTGTTAGATTATTTAAATGCCCAAATTTTATTTTGAAGATCACAGTTTTGAACAAATGCCATATGTGCATTTTGTTACAGGAGGTCTCAGAGAACAGAGAAACATCACAGACAAGAGTGTTCCTGCTCCTTTAATGAATACAAATTTGCTTAATATCTAGCTCACACATTACTTCCTGGAAAACACCAGATGTAAAGTTTGAACCACGATCTGATTGAATCTCACGAGGCAGCCCAAACCGAGAAAAGAACTGAAACAAACACTCAATTATAGTTCTTGCCTTAATGTTTCTCAAGGGTACAGCCTTCGGAAATCTAGTACACACATCCAATATAGTGAACAGATACTCATAACCCTTTTTTGTTTTGTGCAAAGATCCAACACAATCTATCGTCACTCGCAAAAATGGCTCTTCCACCACAGGAAGAGTACACAATGGTGCACAAGGCACTTTCTGATTTGGCTTTCCGGCTAGCTGACAAGCATGACATGTCCGACAGTAGGAGATTACATCTCGATGCATCTTCGGCCAATAAAAATAACGCAAGACTCTCTCTTGGGCTTTACGAATACCCACATGCCCTGCCATGGGTGCTTCATGTGCCAAGCGCAACACTTTCAACCTAAAACTCTTCAGCAACACAATCTGCTCCACAACACTCCAATCTTCAACAGCAGGATGATAAGGAGGCCTCCACTTCCGCATAAGCACTCCCTGATGTATATAGAAGACCTCTGCTGACTCCTCTGTCTCCTCCCGTGTACCAGCCCCCTTACACAATGAGGCCAACTCAGGGTCCTTCCTTGAGCTCCTTGATTAAGGTTTCCCTATTAAACTGAGCTGCATCCGATTAACCTAGTTTTCCAAAGAAGGTATCTCCAAGCTCAAATGCTGCCTCCTCCAGCCCTCTCTGTGGAACCACCCCCTTGGGGCAAGACTGGGCACGGGTAACGACACAGGCTGAAAACACCTCAGGATACTCCCTGGCCAAAGCCTCCTGTTTCTGGTACCTCACATGGCATGTGACTAATTAATGGGGTTACCGACACTTGAACCCCAGCAAGATCATTCCCCAATAGCATAGAAACTCCAGGGACTGGTAATGATGGCACTACTGCTACATTAACATAGCCATTTACCAAGTTAGAGGGTAGGTACACTTTATGCAATGGCATGGCCCCAAACAAACTTCCCACACCCTGAATCAACACTGAAGAGTCATTGAAACTGGCTAATCACGAACCCTTTGTAACAACAAGGACTGAACTGCACCAGTGTCCCTCAAAATTTTAATTTTGGTTTCTGGCTCCCCAGAACCAATGGACACTGTACCCCAGGAGACAAACCCATCATACAGAGAGGGGGTTATTTCAGACTCAGGATCCACACAACTAATAGTCCTCTCTGAACCAACTACCAATGCCACAGATTTTGAAGAATCAGTATAAGACCCACGACTGCGCTTCTGCAGAACTGGACAACCTGATTTTTCTATGGCCAGGTTTTCTACAATAATGGCAGATTATTTCTCCCGAGGGAGTAGAATTTACAGGTTTTTGAAGTTGACTATGAGGTTTAGAGCCAGATGGCCCTTCCCTATGACTTTTAGTAGTCTCTGCTGATTTAACCTCTATATTAGCCTTTCTCCAACCACCAACCACTGATCTCTCTTTCACTCTCGACTCCTTATGGGTAAATTCGTAAGTATCTGCCATCATAGCAGCCTTTTTAACTTCAGTCGCCCCATGCTCCTGAATGTACACTTCCTAAAGAACAGGTAGACTATTTTTGAACTGTTCCATAAGAACAAGCTGTTTTAAATCTGCAAAAGTATAAACTTCACATGCTTTCATTCAAACACTGCCTCCTGCTGCCTAGCTACATCCAAATAGGTTTCCGCTAACTTACGTCTAAGAAAACGGAATTTGTGCCTGTAAGTTTCTGCCTCCCAAGCTTTCCCCTACATGACACTCTGAACCAAAATGGTCCAACAATTCTCCAGCCAAGCTAATTCCGTGGCTATATTCTCAAAGGCATCAAAAAACACATCTACCTCGTCTTCCTGAAATTTTGGCATTAGATGTAGACATTTGGATACATCAAACCGAGTCTCATGTCTGCGCTGTTGTTGACTCTCCATCTGCGAGAGTTTAACCTTCTCCAACTCAATCTTAGCTAACTCCAGCTCCCGCAAACTATCCTTCTCCTTCTCTCGCCTACCCTTCTCTGCTTGTTCCCTAGCCAATCTTGCCTCAATGATGGAGTCACTCAAACCTAGGGACTGAGCAAGGATCTACTATCTTAATTTTATTCAACTCTGAATCTACCTCAATCTCATAATATTCAGCAAGCTGGAGCAACTGAGGCTTCTTTAATTTTATCCAGTCCGTTGTCTGCAGATGGGCTTGGATAAAACTTTCCGGATCAAACTGAGACATTTTTGGGAAAAAATTAAAAAAATACCAAAAGCCCCCCAGCCGAAATGAGGACAGACCAGAGACCCCTAACTCTAAGGCTACTAAAATTCAAACACCAAGAGGTAACCTATATTCCCCTATTGGCCTAAAATCCCTAAGTACCACCAAAGTATGACTACAAAACTAAAAGTACTTGACAATTTTGGCCACCTTACCTCAAGTCCTCTCATAGGACTTCTGAAAGAACACATACAACTCAAGAAGCCCCAAGTAGGCCACAATTTCCAACAGGTATTTTTGAGTCAAATCAACACCACCAAATCAGATTTCCTGAGAACTCAACCAAACATACCCAATTACCAAAGGTCTAGACTGTATACAATCAAGCAACTCTGCAATCCAATACCCACCTTAGCAAACAGCTAACCTCAACAGAGCACAAAACTATCAAGTTACAATCACACAGCCAACAATTAGATCACGAAAATAAGGTGTTGAAATCTATTGTGATGAAATGAGAACTTGGGAGGGTTCACTCTTCTTACCTAAAGATCCTCGAAGAACCCAAGCGCTGACTCCATGGTCGACCAGCCCAAGCATGTAGAGATTATTCAAAAGGGTAGGTAGTAATCTGGAGGTGCAACAGTTTCCAGAGTGCTAGAGAAAAATCAGCGCCAAAACTTCCACCATCTTATATATATCCAAAACGACGCTCCGGTATCTGGCCTCCAAAACCAGAGGTCCTCCCCTTTAAAGGCTCCACTTCAAGATCTCAAGAAAAGTAAGACCCCCCCCCCAGTGGCTGGAGTGTGTATTGTGGGAGTCAAGTGTCTATCCCAGTGCACCTAGTTTATAAGAATCTATATTCAACACCATTAACTCTATTGAGAGAAAATCCCAGTTACGAAAATAATCACACCCCTATGTAAGTCAAGGCCTCCTTAATCAACAACATTTTTATTTTGTCAATAAGGTCCATACCACACTTCTGACATATTTCATAAAATATCACCATTTAATATTCTAAACATGTACATAAACAAATGCATACATTTTCAAATGACCTTGCCTTTTCCCCACAGATATCAAATAGAAATCAGAAGAATATCTATTAAACATACCTTAAACATGGCCTTAAAAAGTACACTTACCCTATAATATAGCGTGATTCATATATCAAAGTATATGATCACATTCTAAAGTTGTCATATTGAGAAACAATGATAGAAACATTTTACTTCTCAACCTCAAGTAGACTGTAAGTAATTATTCAAATTTCAAAATTTAACGACCTGGCTATTAGCTCAGACATTACATAATGTGGGTTAAAGGCTAACTAGAACACTTGCTATTCATCATAATGACACGTTGGCTAGCTGCAGCAAACATTAGAAAAGTAAGCCTAATGCAATAAAAAGTTTTGATGACTTTGTTCACTTGAGATGGCTAAAGAAAAAAAACACAAACTTCAAACAAAATGACTGTTACCAACCTGACATGGCGCGCGCTCCTCTGCTCTTTGGGGCTTGAAAAATCCAGAATCCAATAGCTGCTAATCACAACGTATTAGTTGACTGCACAAACTTCTTGTCACACAGCCCACAACACCAACTCACGTTTTTCAGAACAAATTCAAAAAAGCCACACCGAATTTCAGCTGTCTAAAATGCTTCATGAAGGCTGTGGTAAATTCAAAGACTGCCCATTACCACTGCTGCAATGCCCATTATCACAAGTGTCTGTGGTGCTGCATCAGCATTCATCTTCCATCAGTTCAACAATTTTTTTCCCCTCGTGTAAGACACCTCTGTGTTGATATCTTATGTGGAAAAAAAAATGAATAAATACACACACACATTATATTAATTAATTATATTCTTATTGAAAGATGATACAGTAAACATATTAAAAATTTTTCAGTGCAAGATAGTTTTCTGGTTCAACTTACAATGAACACTAATTATACAACTTTGCTATAAAAACTTATACAGTTGGAAAGACTGTTAAATGATGCCACATTTACCTTTTAAAGAGGCGCAACCCACATTCTCAGCTCTACTGCTCATCCCACAAATGCATGTTCCTTACAAATGTGGCACCGTTTAAAGGGGAAATTAACAGGCTTTCCAACGGTATGAGATAAACTGCCAAGAAGCATTGTTACAACAAAAAAAAAAAATCTACCAAACGCAAATTTCCTTACTTTTTGTGCTAAGTTTATTTTTATAAGATACTCTTTGCAGTTATTTGACATTATTTCATTTGAATTTTGCCAGTCTTTGCTTTCATTATTGTTTTTTGGATTTTGCTGATAAGGTCTTTTGCTTCTGGAATCTCTCCAGAGTCTGCTTCGTGGTTTGCTTGAGTTTTGACAGAAGTTTCAAGGGTGGGTGGGTCTTAGAAGACTACGTTCACCGTGAATCTCCTTTCGTCATCGATTTTGGACTTACAGGTGCTCTGAAACCTCCTCTGGGACCTAGCCACGCCCACCCCACCCCTAAATGGAACAAGCTTTTTTCCCCATACACAGCATCAGGTTAATTATCACTGTTCTGTATTAACCCTGTCATACTACCATAGCTACAGCTTTTTTAGTTAGCTTTCTAGTAACCGCCAACACGCTGTCTGTCACTGGGTTCTCTTGCCTGACCCGTGGAAGCTTTTTTCGCAGGACAAATTTGCCTGTTCTTTACCATGACCCTACTAATCTCTGTATTTTTTTGTTCCCTTTGTCTGGTTTTCTTTCTCCTGTCTCTCTCTCATGCTTTGAGATGTCCTGCTGCTCTCCAGGTGTTGCCCTGATCCAGCCCCTGTGTATCCTGTACAAGATCCTGGCCTTGTCTCATCTACACTATCATGCTTGGCCATGCTGTTTTACCTCAGATTAACTCTGCACCTACTTTTAATTCACACAGAATCCCTGATCACCTTCTCCTTCCTCAGACTCATACATCACTAATATACTACATTTACATTACTATAACCCCTTCATCTGTCATCATTTCACTTTTACTTCTGTTCTGTTCTCTGTTGTGTCTCCGGTGTGGACCCGAGGAGGATGGGTTCCCCGTATGAGTCTTGGTTCTTTCCAAGGTTTCTTCCTCATGTGCTGAGGGAGTTTTCCCTTGCCACTGTTGCCCCTGGCTTGCTCATAGGAGGCTTGGACCCGGATCTCTGTAAAGCTGCTTTGTGACGACTTTTTGTTGTGAAAAGCGCTATATAAATACAATTTGATTTGATTTGAATTAAATTTTAGTATTAAATAGCTGTTACAAACATTATAATAAATAGCTGAATGGTCTGAAGATATTGCAGATGCTCATATTTCTTCCCTATGTGTTTTTTCTCCATTCAGTTGACTAGAATTTTAAAAGGCTTATATTAGTGATTTGTGCAAAAATATGTATGGTCTTGCTTAATGTAATTATTATACTGTCTAGATAAAGTTTTATACAATTTCTTGTATTGTCAAATACGCTTTTTTTTCAACACAATATATATAGCAGGAAGTTTAAAAAAAAAACAGAAGTCTAAAAAAGTGCAGGAACATATGTTTGCAATCTGGAATAAAGAATACAAAACATAAATTAATTGTTATACTGACACAATTCCCAAAGTTAAAAGTCTGCATATTAAATACCAAACACAATGTTATTTTCAAAACACACACAGCATAGCAAAACTAGCACTAAATGTTAATCCCTATTTACAAGCACAATACTGGAGTTTTCTGTTCTTTTTTAAATGCTGAAGCAGTTACTTTTTGTTCTTGTTTCATCAGAAAATAACTGTCACTCTGTTTAAGGTGGAACAGGAGAACTTTTAACTGGATGCTAGCTAACATTAGCAGATGCTAACATACAAATATTCTGTAAAAAAAATAAAATAAAATAAAATAACAATTAAAATTTAAGCAGTACATTTCTTCGTAGATGTCTTTCAGTAACTGTAAAACATTTATTTAAATTATTTGCAATTTGCTAAGACACATGGAAGACCTTTACATCCTGAGGTAGTGATAGCTTACAACCCGGTCTCACACCTACTCGTGGTATAGTCACATATATAGGAGACTGCAATTCATGCTGAAAATATGCGATATGTCACGAATTGCAGACTACTATATCACGAGTAGGTGTGAGACCGGGTTGTAGCTTAACATTACTGGCTGATGTAACTTTGGTAACTGACAAAGCGACACATTTATGTTATGATTAAAACCAATATTTAACAAAAAATATATTCATTAAGCACATGTAAAATGTTGTATTCTAATCAAATGATATTTAAAAGAGACCGTAGCAAACTGGCTTCAATGGGAAAGCTCCATGGCTGGCGTTGCCAGCTCCCGCACGAGTTATGCACAGGGGCCATGTCTTCATTAATTCAGACTTATTATCCTGGATTTAAGTCCTTTATAGAGTATTTAGTTATTTTTTTATAACGTCTCTTCCTTACACATGTAAACAATCGTACACACACAAAAATGCGTGTATTTGTATAACTAAAAATGTGAGTCTGTAAACAAGTTTTAGTCCCCACACCGAGATTATATCCATCCACACACAGACAAAGAGAGAGTCCACCAGTTTCGCTACACTACACTTTGGTTGGGTTTTTATGTACGGTTTCTAATTCTATATTTTTGTTGTGATATCAGTTATAATTGAATATGTATTTTGTCTTGTTCACCAGTGATATTTTTCAGTTACTGTAGTTAAAACAGCATTTAACTAATCCTTACATATTCATGATAGGATTTACATCACACACTGTAGCTGACACGAAACATAAATCCTTTGTGAACATAGTCCCTACGTTTCATCTGAATTATTCATAACATAGTGAGCGAAGCACTGACCTATGGCTACGTTGAGCCCTACGTGAGCAGTGTGAAGACAGCAATATTAGTAAGCTGATCCCCATAGCAACTGGAAGTTAATTTTTCACAATAAAAAACCTCTGGTGTTTAGTACCTTAAAATTTGTAAACATGCATATTATTATATAACTTCATTCATAACATGCTCTAAAGCTTTTCATAATTTTATATCAAACAAACATCACTATTCTCTCACACTGTGTGTGACACATACTGAGATTTGACATTGATAAATTATGTGCATTCTTTTAATAGCATACTGCTAAACAATACAGTGTCAATACAAACCCATGGTGAAATTAACTTTCCAGATCCTCCTCTTTCTGTAAACATGTATATGTTAAAAGATACATTAAATTACTTATGTTTTATTTAATTATGTGTATCTACTTCTATATATAAATTAAGAGAGGATAAATCTCCTTCAAAATGAAATTGAACAAAAAATTCTAAATTAAAAAAGGGTTTTTTCAGCAGTTCAGTGGTGGTTGAAGTGAGGGGTTTATATATATATATATATATATATATATATATGTGTGTGTGTGTGTGCGTGCTTTAAAACGTATTTATATATGTATAATGTTTATACAAAATCTCATAAAAAAAAAAACATGGTCAAATCCAACACGTTTAGAGACCAACGACATTCCATACACCTGGACCCCCATGACTACTGACGAAGAACACTCAGAAAAGTGACACTGAGCCTGCTGTGGGCCAACGCTGTTTTCTGACTGTGACTCTGAGCCGAGTGTAGTCAATTCACAAAAAACATTATAAGAACGCAGTACCAAAGCATGGCTCAATGTTGCATGTAGGTATTTGAGTATACACTAAGTAGGCTACGAGCTTATTGTTTTTAGTCCAATACATTTTATAAACTTGAATTCCTGTTTTTTTTTCTTTCATCTGTTTTAAATTATGCTCTAAACGTGTTGGATTCTCCGTGTTACGCAGCGTATAATTTCGTGTTAACACGTTAAGTTTGTGTATTTCGTGAATCATGATGCTTTACTGCCACCTACTGGTGTATGGCGTTATTGCTGAAACAACATAAAGCCTTAACTTACCAAATAACGGAAACAATTCCAGTGTTTAATGTTCTGAACAATGTTTATGAGATTTTGTATAAACATTATACAAACATAATATTTATATAAACATAAATACGTTTAAAAGCGCACACACACATATATATATATATACCCCTCACTTCAACCACCACTGAATTTACTGCTGAAAAAAGCCCTTTTTTAATTCAGATTTTTTTGTTCAATTTAATTTTGAAGGAGATTTATCCTCTCTTAACATATATAAGTACATACACATAATTAAATAACACATGAGTAAATTAATGTATCTTTACACATAGTATACATGTTTACAGAAAGAGGAGGATCTGGAAAGTTAATTTCACTATGGGTTTGTATTGACACTGTATTGTTTAGCAGTATGCTATTAAAAGAATGCACATAATTTATCAATGTGAATGAATTACGCCTCAGTATGTGTCACACACAGTGTGAGTGAATAGTGATGTTTGTTTCTTATAAAATTATGAAAAGCTTTAGAGCATGTTATGAATGAAGTTATATAATAATATGCATGTTTACAAATTTTAAGGTACTAAACAACAGTTTTTTTTTATTGTGAAACATAAACAGCTTACTAGTATTGCTGTCTTCACACTGCTCATGTAGGGCTCAACGTAGCCACAGGTCAGTGCTTAGCTCACTATGTTATGAATAATTCAGATGAAACGTAGGGACTACGTTCACAAAGGATTTATGTTTCGTGTCAGCTACAGGGTGTGATGTAAATCCTATCATGAATATGTAAGTACGCCCGGATTTGAGGCCTCCCATTGGCGAAAACCTTAAGAAGCGTGTAAACGTGTCAATTTTGGTCACGTTATCACGACAAAATTTTACGTGTCAACACGCAAATTTTTAATAACGTGTTAACGAGCATGTGTTCACACGTTTAGAGCCCAACGCTGTTCTATAAGAGACCAACGCCATTCCATACACCTGGACCCCCATGACTGCTGACGAAGTGACACTGAGCATTACATTATCACTCACACTATACAGTGTAAAAAGAAAATTGCTTCAATTGGTAACAAGTAATTCAATTAAGTTTTTTCAATTTATTTTTTTAAGGTTAAACTTAAACAATTAAGTTGGATAAACTTAATTGAATTACTTGTTACCAATTGAAGCAATTCAATTAAGTTGGATCAACTGTTTTCTTTTTACAGTGTACTTAAAATACAGCTTACATTTAAATAATTTTAAAAGTGTTTTTTAGCATGTTATTTTAGTTTTGCAAATAGGAGTCAAATACCTTTACGCTACTCAGAAATTCAACTTGGTTAAAATAATAAATCTACATTGCACAAATGGAATATTTTAAAATTTTATTGTGAAAACCTCACAAACTTAGTTTTTCACAAAAACTTGTGCATTAAACATACTACAGATGCATCCCATCTCCTCCAAAGGCTGCCCTTCTACTCCTGTACAGTTTAAGGAGTTTTGGCACATGTGTCCAGTGCATCATGAAACTGACTCTTCAGGTTGATGGCAGTTATTCTACGAAACTCACTGCATATCTAGAGAGAGAGAGGAGTAAACAATAGAGAATACAGATTATCAGTCATTACGTACAGAGCCTGAACATTTCTAGACAAACACTGATTCAGTTGATAACAGTTATGCAGGGATCCAGACAAAAACCATCCCGTCATCCCAAGGCCAAAAAAATAGCCCACAGGAAAATTGCTCTTTTGGGACGCTTTCGTGACAAATGTTGTGCGCGATAAAACTTGTTGCCTTTAAATAACATTACTGTGGTTGGACAATGCTGTACGCTTCTTGGTTAATAAGTAAATAACTAAAAAAATAAGTAAATAATCCAAACAGCTGATGACTTCGCATTATAACAGTTTTGGAACTGTTCTGGGGAAAAAAAGTTAAGTATCATTTTAGACAAGTAAACTAGATTGGTTCACACTAGGTTTTGCAGTGTGAAACAATCCTACAAAAACTATAAAAAGAAAAATATGCTGAAATGGGCCAGAGTCACAAGTACAGCAAACAAACACTACTCACCTGACTCTCCAAGAACAGTGCTGGCCATCATTCTCGAACCAGACCAACCAGAGGTTCCTGCTCAACAAGCTCCTTCCACCGTAAAGAAAATGTTTGGACCCTTTTTATCTATCTCAGCCCTCATTGCCTTTCTCTCTTCTTCCAAGGAATCCTCACTCAGCCCTGCAGGGCTATATCGCAAACATCTTTATAATCACAAAGATCACATTTGAAGGTAGAACTTTGGTGACATGTAGATAATTTACTGTGAAATTTTGAAAAACGACATATCAAGGAACACACACAATTGGAGTGAAAACAGGGCCAGCGTGTACCATGAAATCCATGGCGTACTCTGTGGTGCTTCAACCCAACGTCTGTGTCTTGGCTTGTGAAAGAGCAGATTTTGCACTTCATCTAATGTATCCCTTTTTTCCTTGAAAATGAAAACAATATTAGTGTTAGTATTGTCATTGTACACAATTATAGTTTGTAAATGCAATTACAGAACCACAAACTCTATGTAACGTTATTTAATGTTTTTGTAATTTATTTACACACACACACACATATATTACATTTAGCTAAATGTTTTGAGAAACAGACGATGTTAGGTATAGTGCTAGTGCTGTTAGACACCTACGAACTTCTCAAAAGCAAAACAAAAAACAAATAGTAGGTCTGATTCAGACAATACGGATATTTTTGTATCTTTGACGGCTTAATCTTGTAATAACACCCTGCTGCTTTCATATAAATGATATCAGACTAAAGGAGCGTTGTTGTAGTCAGCATCCTGAATTTTCCGTTCTACCTTAAACAGCTCAACAAACACCGAGGAGGCTCAATATAGCGTTACCTATTCCGGTATTTAAGGTGGAATGGAAAAAAGCCAGCCAACAAGATACATAACATTTTCAAAATAGAACATAAAGAAAGCGCTCAGGCTTGTTACAGCCTGCTTGAGTCTGTTACGTTGGGCATTTGATTAAATGAAACAAACGGCTCATATTCAAACTTTCCATGGCTCAGTCGAGTTGGCAAAGTTAGCTAATATAACAATGCCACGGCAACTTCCCTCACATATTCACGGCTTTAAGATAGTGTTAAAACTAGAAACGTAACTTTAAAATGCTTTGTGAACTATCACTAGTTATTTACCTCAATCTTGAATTTCTCCAAACTTCGAGCCACAACAAAGAGGAATCAACCGTCCTTCGCGCGTATTCCCGAACCTCCCACTGAGCATGCGCATGACTAGAACAGAGCATGCGCAGGTTTATCTTAATCAGCAACTTTTCCAAACAAATCTTCTCAACACATTTTTTATGTTGTGCCTACAGGTTGATCAGAACAATACATTTCGTGTTAGATGAACTATCACACAATTGAGTTCTATTCCCAACTCACTATTTCAATGTATAATCAACTAAATTTGAAGTTAGATTTTTTACAGTGCAGTCTGTTTTTTTTTTTAAGGTTTATTAAATGTTTGGTTATGGTGGGTAGCATACTTACTGTTTTATCCGAGTCACGTCGACCGTCGATGTTCGGAAGAAAAAGCGGGGCGCACCTGTTGTCGGTACCAGAGATCTGCCTCGCGCAAAGCTTACGTAATGACGTCAGACGTAAAGCTGCTTTAAACTTAATTGTTTCACGTAGTCTCAAAGTAAAAAGTTATTTTGAGATAAAATGTGTGACTTTTAAGTTAATTGAACTCATGAAAGTAAGTTGTAGGAACTAAGGCAAAAGAATTAATTGAGGTTAATGTAAATAAGTCTATAATAGGAACTACTGCCCAAATACACTTTTTAGAGTGTACAAATGAGTATGTGCAAGTGTGTAAAGCTCTGATATTTAAGTACCCTTTTCTGAAGGAAAATGAGGGGAATGGATGTGTGAGTTAATTCTAATAGTGAAAATTACTTTATTGTTGTTTTTATACTTGTTCTTGTATAATTCAATTTGGAAACAGGTTATTTTCATTTTAAATGGCTTGGCCTGCTCTAAGTGTGTAGAATTACATGAGGTTTCGTAGTTACGGCTGGTAAAATATAGCGCGGATAAGCCCGTTGCAGTGGGCAGACAAGGTGCACTATATTCTGAAGCAACTTTGCGGTTGTATTTTTGGTTGTACACAAGGGACCAAAACTTGCTATATGTTGCTGAACAGCTTTTGATTTGCTCTACAACATTTCTTGTCGACTTTTCTTAGTAAGATAGGGATATCCAAACTCAGATATTTCTGTAATGGTAATTTTTATATGTCTCTGTTGAAAGAACTTGTCTGCTTGTTTGTCAGTATATTCATTTCTAATCGTCAACAGAGCTCAAAAACTAAGTGTATGTCAGGTCAGCTCGAGGTCAATGCTTTATTAGAACAAACCACATCTTGTATATCAAACTGAGATGTCTCTAAGGAAACTAAGCTTGCAGAAACATCGAGTGATTATCTTATGGTTATGACGTATAAACTACCTATATAAATATCTCTGTGAAAACATCTCCTTTGTCCACATTCACATAGTACTCTCTGCTATTGTATGTTGACCACCTTAAGGTTAAATAAACTACTTTCTGATTCCAAATGCTCTGTTAGATTTCAATTCTTAATACTTGTCCTTATTTTCTCCATCACAATTTCAAAAATACATATCAAATTCAAATGTGTACACAGTGCACATTTTAAAATGCTTGTGACAATGATACATGTGTACGTTGAACGTTTTCAAACCCATGCCTTCTTTTTTGTACAAGACTCTGTGTATAATCAGTAATGTTGGAATTGAAATGTCCAAAATTGGAATAATCTGAAATATGTAACATGGAAAAGGTTAAGTACTAGCTGCCTGAGTACCATTTTCAAATGACCAATCATATGTTGCATTAACTTAATAAAAAATAAATAAAAACTACACTGACATACTACCATCTGGCCACAAATGGGAGTATGTGTCCACAATTCCATTTAGACCTAACAGGTGGTGGTGGGGTCTTAGGTCCGAAAGGCCATTTAGTCGAGAAAATAGCAGTTGCTTACCTCTTCGTAGTACCACACCATCCCAATCCACATATATGATACGCTGCTTGGTGGACCTTATCGGCCTAGCGCGCGGCGCACCCTAGACGATTTTTTTTGCAGAGCCCGGGGTCGGGTCCTGGGCACACGTGGTGGGAGCTAAAAATCCTCAAAGTTTGGGCCTTTTACCCGCAATTCTGCATCAATCCACCAGGTGGCTCCCGGAACGTCTCGATTCCAATATATTCCATTACATTCCATTACAGGCAAATATATTGGGATTGGGATGGCGTATATATTTATCATTCGTTGAAGTGTTTTGTAATGTTTTTAATACTTTTAACATGCCCAACATCCATAGACATTAACATTTTAAAGTGTTGGCTACTTTGATAAGGCAACACAAACGTCCTTTCACAAAGTTTCCAACTATCTTTGATATATTTATAATGCCAGTAAACCGACAAACACGTAACCACAGTGAGCCAGCCTGCCCTTCTGAAACTCTTGTCCGAACGCCTTACTTTCAAATTTTCAAGTTACCTAACGTTACTGCTGCATTACTTAAGGTGGAAGCGAAAAATGTAAAAGCTTCTGAGCGAACACCAGTCAGAATCCGAATGTTAAACAATACACCTGCATATAGTCAGCACAAAAAGATTGCTCACACATTAAAATCATGCCCAAGATAATGGAACGATGACGTTCAGAAGTAAGTTATAATCCAGCGTCAGGTAATTTAATGTGGAAGCGAAGAGTTGCAATAGAGCTTCTGGGCAACTTCAATGTTAAGAATCAGTAGTTTAAAATTATACAAGCACATACAGGTGCTGGTCATAAAATTTGAATGTATGCAAGACATGGGTTTCAGCTGTCATGTTCCTTATGCCAAGCCACTCTTGAACAAGAGACAGCGTCAGGAAAAAGGACTGGACTGCTCCTGAGTGGTCCAAAGTTATGTTCCCTGATTAAAGTAAATTAGATTAGATTAGATTCGACTTTATTGTCATTGTGCAGAGTACAAGTACAGGGCCAATGAAATGTAGTTAGCATCTAACCAGAAGTGCAATATATTACATTATTTACATAAAGTGCAGTAGTGATATTATAGTGATTTTCGTGCCCTGCCCAGGCAGCGTTTATGGTAGATGTCCTCGAAGGAACTTGAAACTGGACACCTGATCCACTGCAGTTCCGTTGATGTAAATGGGGGCGTGAGCTTGATTCCTAGTCCGTCTGAAGTCCATGATGATCGCCTTTGTTTTGAGCATGTTTAGTACTAGGTTATTGTTTTGGCACCACAAGGACAGATGCTGTACTTCATCCCGGTAGGGCGTTTCATTATTGTCTGTAATCAAGCCTATCACCATGGTGTCATCTGCGAATTTGACTATGGTGTTTGAACCATAGGCAGGTACACAGTCATGGGTGAAGAGAGAGTACAGAATCGGGCTAAGAACACAACCTTGTGGAACGCCAGTGTTCAAGGTGATGGTTGATGAATGAAGGTTGCCTAATCTAACAGATTGGGGTCTGTTAGACAGGAAGTCTAAAATCCAGTGGCAGAGTGATGTGCTGATACCCAGATGGTTGAGTTTGGATATCAGCATAGACGGAATCACTGTGTTGAATGCAGAACTAAAATCGATGAACAGCATACTCACCTATGAGTTTTGACAGTCCAGTTGGGTTAGTGCCGTGTGTAGTGCTGTTGAGATAGCGTCCTCGGTGGATCTGTTGCTACGATAAGCAAACTGGTGTGGGTCCAGCGTAGCAGGCAGGCAGGATTTCAAGTGAGAAAGAACTAGTCTTTTAAAGCACTTGGAAATTATTGGGGTGAGTGCTACAGGTCGAAAGTCATTAAAGTCTGAAGCAGTAGAATGCCTAGGCACAGGCACAATGATGGCTGACTTAAAGATAGATGGTACAGCTGCCTGGGCAAGCGAAACATTAAAGATGTGAGCGAAGACACCCGCAAGTTCCACAGCACAAGCTCTTAGCACACGGCCAGGTACACCATCAGGGCCAGCTGCCTTCCGTGCATTCACTCTGCTCAGCATGCAACTGACATCCGAAGTGGAAAGTACAAGTGGGTTGTCGTCGGTGGAAGATTTATTGAAGATATCAATATCATCTGGTCGAAACGAGCGTAGAAGTTGTTCAGCTCATCAGGGACTGAAGCACTGTTGGTAGATGGAACAAAGCTAGTTGGTTTATAGTCAGTCAGGGCGTGTATTCCCTGCCACGTACGCCGAGGGTCAGAGGAGGTAAAGTGCTCCTCAATCCGGCGTTTGTAGCAGTGCTTGGCTATAGCTATTAGTCTCTTCATATTGCCAGCAACCCCAGTGGGCGGTACAGAGGACTCTTGTACCCTGAGCGCTTGTTGATTTGTTTCAGGACAGAGTTAGTGTAGGTGTCCAAGTGGATGTGTGAGACTGTGGTGGCTCGGGCAGCATACTCACTCCAGTCGGTGTGCTGGAACTGTTGCTGAAGGAAGGAGTCAGCCCCATCCATCCAGATCTTTACAGTTCTGGTTGAAGGCTTAATCCTATGCATGACTGCAGTGTATTTGGGAAGCAGGAACAAAGAAAGATAATCGGACAGTCCAAGATGGGGGAGGGGTGTTGTTTTGAAGCTGGTTAAAGTCAAACCGATGCTGAATCCGGTGTTTGTGCGGTGAATGTTAATTTCCAAAAGTGTCTGTCTGTCGTAACTGTAGTTCGCAAGAGTTATTTGTGCAAGAAAACTGGAGATAGCTAAGTACAGAAGTATAACATCACTAAAACCGGTAAGACGCTGAGCCTCGCAGTGTGATCGCGATGCCATCTTGGTCCTGGGAGACCAAGGACCATTTCCTATGGAAATCAAGGTCCCAGAATCTGGAGGAAGAGAGGAGAGGCACAGAATCCACGTTGCTCGAGGTACCCTGCAAAGTTTCCACAGTCAGTGGCAGTTTGGGGTCCCATGTCATCTGATGGTGTGGGTCCACTGTATTTTCTGAGGTCCAAGGTCAACGCAGCCGCCTACCAGGGAGATTTAGATTACTTTATGCTTCCTTATGCCTCCAAGCGAGGTGGGTTAGTGCAGTGTGTAGTGCTGTTGAGATAGCGTCCTCGGTGGATCTGTTGCTACGATAAGCAAACTGGTGTGGGTCCAGCGTAGCAGGCAGGCAGGATTTCAAGTGAGAAAGAACTAGTCTTTTAAAGCACTTGGAAATTATTGGGGTGAGTGAGGCACAAGCACAACGATGGCTGACTTAAAGATAGATGGTACAGCTACCTGGGCAAGCGAAACATTAAAGATGTGAGTGAAGACACCCGCAAGTTCCACATCACAAGCTCTTAGCACCCGGCCAGGTACACCATCAGGGCCAGCTACCTTCCATGCATTCACTCTGCTCAGCATGCGACTGACGTCCGAAGTGGAAAGTACAAGCTCGCACAAATCACTCAGAGAGAGCGGGCAGCATGCACAAAACACTCAGAGAGAGCGCGCAGTTTGCACAAAACACTCAGAGAGCGCGCAGATTGCACAAAACACTCAGCGAAAGCGCGCAGCACGCACAAAACCCTCAGCGAGAGCGCGCAGTTTGCACAAAACACACAGAGAGAGCGCAAAGCTCGCAAAAAAAAACTCAGAGAGAGCGCGCAGTTCGCACAAAACACTCATAGAGAGCGCGCAGTTTGCACAAAACACTCAGAGGGATGCGCAAAGCTCGCAAAAAAAAAAAAAAAAAAAAAAAAAAAAACCTGAGAGAGCGCGCAGCGCGCACAAAACATTCAGCGAGAGCGCGCAGTTTGCACAAAACACACAGAGAGAGCGCGCAGCACGCACAAAACACTCAGAGAGAGCGCGCAGCACTCACAAAATTTCTGTTGAAGCCATAGCATAACTCAATGGTGAGTCAAAAGCGGCAGAGGTTACTTTTTTTTTAAAAAACCGTGACCCAGGCAAAGCTCCATATTTGTAACGGCAAATGCAAAGCTGGTTAAGGCATAACTTTGTTGGGGTTAACCTTTTGTCTGAAGTGTCTTACATAACTTCAAGTCTTGTGTGAATGTGTTCACCGGAAAAATACTCCAACAGCGCTCCGTATAACATGGATAAAACAATTATTTACAACACATACCAAGTCGACGTTAACAGAGCACGTTTTATAAATAATATAGAAGACACGGGTTAGCCTTTTTTTTGTAAGCACAAGGCTGACATTTTATGAAACACACTTTACCTTGTGTGAGCACTATATCTACAATGTTTGAATCCATTTTTAAAAAAGGTTCTTCTTTTTTGCAGCTTGAACACAACTAAATCAGATGCAGTGGGCATGTAAATTTTGCAAATTTGTGTATGAAAGAAAGGGCAACTGCTTAGACATTAAAGATACAGAAACATGGTGGTTACAGCCACCAGTGAAACGCATGTTGGAGCGCTGGCCAGCCCTTTTCAGAAAGCAGCAGGTATGGTAACAAATATGTAATTTATGTAAAATAAAACATACAATCGTATTAACATGAACATATTACTTCTACAAGAGTAAATGTATTTTAATTTGTGTAATCTGTTAATGTGGTACAAATCGAATTATGGCTCTATGTGTGCTGTGTTTTTCCTAAAGGTTTTTGCTGAGTTCACAAGGGTGGCAAGTAAAGATCTTGAACAAGACTTTTTTGAGGCCTTGGACAGTCACACCCCACGATTCCTTGAGATCTTTAAATCCAGGAAAGGAATTATTGGCAGTACACTTGCAGACATTGTTGCCCAAGTTGAAATTAAGGTAAGGAATCTTTTTATTACAATTTGGAATGTTACTTTTATAAGAGTGATCCAGTCACCTCCTTAATGGAACACTAGATAATATTTTTTACCTTAATTTTTTAGCTTAATTACAGCTTAAAAATCATTGTGATGCTCCACTGATCTTAGCTAGTGTTCCTTTAAGGTTGGTTAGTTTTCCTGTAGACTTGTCATCATCAACTAATTCCAAACATGAGAACCAACATTTATTTGCCATGGAGCTGCACTATTTCCCGAAAACTATTAAAGACAAATCAGTTATTTTTGTGCTGTGTAATGTTTCTTTCATTTTTAATGGTTCTTTCTAAAACCATGGAGCCCAAAGACAGACAAGTTAAACAAAACAGCACAAACACCCAATAATATTTTTTTTAGCAGATGAATCCTGTTTTAATGGGATGGTAACATATATTATAGAACACAGACACCTATGTGTTTTAACTTATAATTTATCACACATTTGTCTCATGTTTATTTTTAGATATTTTGGTTTGTTTTTTCTTAACTTGTAGATCCAGGATATTACAGCAATGTGGACTGCTGTCCTTCGTTGTCTTCCAGGTTTATCTTGGAGATTAGGCAGTGAGTACTTCAAGGTCTGTTTTGTAAGTATTACATCAAATTGTATAATTAAAATTTACTTAGTGAAGACATGAAGGTTTTGCAATAATATATTTTTTCATTATATTTACCTTTTGTCTGCAGGATTCAGATACCATCACAGATTTCATTCAGGTTCCTGATGGGTTATTGACTGTTATACCTGAAGACAGCCAGCAACCAGGTCCAAATGCCATACACTTTGAGCCATCTAGCATTAATATCATACTGGAAGGTAACGTTATGGAGAACATTGAAAACCATGCTCAAGCTATTTGCCTGACATTTGAACTACTATAAAACCTTCATTTGGACTATCCCAAAAGACTGGAGAACACATTTGACTTGCTAAACCTGGGAGTAGGCAATCTGAGCCCAAAATAATTTAAGGGATTTCTAAGTTTCGATGGACCCAGCTTTACCCTCTTATTGATGTTAGGCTCTCATTTATATGGTTTGCACTTGCAAAATGTTCTTGTGTTGTTCATAATGTGTCAAAGCACTTAAATTTATTGTGCAAAACTTTAGCTTGGTTAAGTGCATTAAACATTATTGTACATTTTTGTTTATTACACAGACTGTGCCATTTGAGTCATTCAAGAATAAAGATTACTGGAGGTTTTCTTTTAAAAAATATTTTTAATTGACTTAAATGTGGAATTAATTTTATTTTTGGGTAACTTTATGTATTTAGATAGGCTGATGTGCTCTGTGATGTAATGGAATTTGATTAAAATAAACCAGAAGTACTACTGAATAATAATTCTTTGTTGTGCTTACTTTATTTTTCTAAGGCAATCGGTTTCCTAAATTCTATTAAGTAAACAGGACTCTTGTGGAATTATGTTAACTTGGGTAACATAAGTTGGCAGTACTTAAAAATGGCAACTTACATCTATGTACTACTTAATGTCAGAACAACTCATATCAATTAAGTAAATACAGTTGCGTTTTAAGTACACTTAAATGATAGACGTTAAGTTAACATAACTTCAAAATAATAGTTATATTTACTTAACTATTTCAAGGCAACCGGATTCCTAAATTCCTTTAAGTAAGATCAACTTATCACATTTTACAGTGCAAAGAAAAACCTCAGCGAGAGCCCGCAGGACGTACAAAACACTCAGCGAGAGGGTGCAGCACGCACAAAACCCTCAGCGAGAGCGCGCAGCACGCACAAAACACACAGAGAGAGAGCGCAGTTTGCACAAAATACTCAGAGAGACCGCAAAGCTCGCAAAAAAAACCTAAGAGAGATAGCGCAGTCCGCACAAAACACTCGGCGAGAGCCAGCAGTTTGCACAAAACACTCAGATCGCAAAGCTCGCAAGAAAAACCTCAGACAGATCGCACAGCACGCACAAGATACTCAGAGAGATCGCAAAGCAAAAAAAACCTCAGAGAGAGCGCACAGTTTGCACAAAACACACAGAGAGATCGCAAAGCTCGCAAAAAACACAGAGATCGCAAAGCTCACAAAAAAACCTCAGACAGATCGCGCAGCACCCACAAAACACTCAGAGAGATCGCAAAGCTCACAAAAAAACCTCAGACAGATCGCGCAGCACCCACAAAACACTCAGAGAGATCACAAAGCTCGCAAGAAAAGCCTCAGAGAGATCGAGCAGCACGCAAAAAACACTCAGAGAGATTGCAAAGCTCATAAAAAAAACCTCAGAGAGATCGCGCAGCATGCACAAAACACACAGAGATCACAAAGCTCACAAAAAAAAAAACATCAGAGAGATGGCGCAGCACGCACAAAACACACAGAGAGATCGCAAAGCTCACAAAAAAAAACATCAGAGAGATAGAGAGATCGCAAAGCTCACAAGAAAACCTCAGAGAGAGCGCGCAGCCCGCACAAAACACTCAGACAGATCGCAAAGCACACAAAAAAACCTCAGAGAGATCGCAAAGCTCGCAAGAAAAACCTCAGAGAGATCGCAAAGCTTGCAAGAAAAACCTCAGACAGATCGCGCAGCATGCACAAAACACACAGAAAGATCGCAAAGCTCACAAGAAAAGCCTCAGAGAGATCGCAAAGCTCACAAAAAAACCTCAGAGAGATCGCAAAGCTCGCAAGAAAAACCTCAGAGAGATCGCGCAGCATGCACAAAACCCACAGAGAGATCGCAAAGCTCACAAAAAAAACTCAGAGAGAGCGCGCAGCACGCACAAGATACTCAGAGATCGCAAAGCTCACAAAAAAAACCTCAGACAGATCGCGCAGCACGCACAAAACACACAGAGAGATCGCAAAGCTCACAAGAAAAGCCTCAGAGAGATCGCAAAGCTCACAAAAAAACCTGAGAGAGAGCGCGCAGCCCGCACAAAACACTCAGAGAGATCGCAAAGCTCGCAAAAAAAACCTCAGACAAATCGCGCAGCATGCACAAAACCCTCAGAGAGATCGCAAAGCTCACAAAAAAAAACTCAGACAGATCACGCAGCATGCACAAAACACACAGAGAGATCGCAAATCTCGCAAGAAAAGCCTCAGAGAGATCGCGCAGCAAGCACAAAACACACAGAGAGATCGCAAAGCTCACAAAAAAAACCTCAGAGAGATCGCAAAGCTCGCAAGAAACGCCTCAGAGAGATCGCGCAGCACGCACAAAACACACAGAGAGATCGCAAAGCTCGCAAAAAAACACAGAGATCGCAAAGCTCACAAAAAAACATCAGAGAGATGGCGCAGCACGCACAAAACACTCAGAGAGATCGCAAAGCTCACAAGAAAAGCCTCAGAGAGATCGAACAGCACGCACAAAACACACAGAGAGATTGCAAAGCTCACAAGAAAAGCCTCAGAGAGATCGCAAAGCTCACAAAAAAACCTCAGAGAGAGCGCGCAGCCCGCACAAAACACTCAGAGAGATCGCAAAGCTCACAAAAAAAACCTCAGAGAGATCGCAAAGCTCGCAAGAAAAACCTCAGAGAGATCGCAAAGCTCGCAAGAAAAACCTCAGACAGATCGCGCAGCATGCACAAAACACACAGAGAGATCGCAAAGCTCACAAGAAAAGCCTCAGAAAGATCGCAAAGCTCACAAAAAAAAACTCAGACAGATCGAGCAGCATGCACAAAACACACAGAGAGATCGCAAAGCTCACAAAAAAAAACCTCAGACAGATCGCGCAGCACGCACAAAACACACAGAGAGATCGCAAAGCTCACAAAAAAAAACTCAGATAGATCGCGCAGCACGCACAAAACACACAGAGATCGCAAAGCTCGCAAAAAAACCTCAGAGAGATCGCAAAGCTCGCAAGAAACGCCTCAGACAGATCGCGCAGCACCCACAAAACACTCAGAGAGATCGCAAAGCTCACAAAAAAACCTCAGACAGATCGCGCAGCACCCACAAAACACTCAGAGAGATCGCAAAGCTCGCAAGAAAAGCCTCAGAGAGATCGAGCAGCACCCACAAAACACTCAGAGAGATCGCAAATCTCATAAAAAAAAACCTCAGAGAGATCGCGCAGCATGCACAAAACACACAGAGAGATCACAAAGCTCACAAAAAAAAAACATCAGAGAGATGGCGCAGCATGCACAAAACACACAGAGAGATCGCAAAGCTCACAAGAAAACCTCAGAGAGAGCGCGCAGCCCGCACAAAACACTCAGAGAGATCGCAAAGCTCACAAAAAAACCTCAGAGAGATCGCAAAGCTCGCAAGAAAAACCTCAGACAGATCGCGCAGCATGCACAAAACACACAGAAAGATCGCAAAGCTCACAAGAAAAGCCTCAGAGAGATCGCAAAGCTCACAAAAAAACCTCAGAGAGATCGCAAAGCTCGCAAGAAAAACCTCAGAGAGATCGCGCAGCATGCACAAAACCCACAGAGAGATCGCAAAGCTCACAAAAAAAACTCAGAGAGAGCGCGCAGCACGCACAAGATACTCAGAGATCGCAAAGCTCACAAAAAAAAACCTCAGACAGATCGCGCAGCACGCACAAAACACACAGAGAGATCGCAAAGCTCACAAGAAAAGCCTCAGAGAGATCGCAAAGCTCACAAAAAAACCTCAGAGAGAGCGCGCAGCCCGCACAAAACACTCAGAGAGATCGCAAAGCTCACAAAAAAACCTCAGAGAGATCGCAAAGCTCGCAAGAAAAACCTCAGAGAGATCGCAAAGCTCGCAAGAAAAACCTCAGACAGATCGCGCAGCATGCACAAAACACACAGAGAGATCGCAAAGCTCACAAGAAAAGCCTCAGAGAGATCGCAAAGCTCACAAAAAAACCTCAGAGAGATCGCAAAGCTCGCAAGAAAAACCTCAGACAAATCGCGCAGCATGCACAAAACCCTCAGAGAGATCGCAAAGCTCACAAAAAAAACTCAGACAGATCGAGCAGCATGCACAAAACACACAGAGAGATCGCACAGCTCACAAAAAAAACCTCAGACAGATCGCGCAGCACGCACAAAACACACAGAGAGATCGCAAATCTCACAAAAAAAACATCAGAGAGATGGCGCAGCATGCACAAAACACACAGAGATCGCAAAGCTCACAAAAAAAAACCTCAGACAGATCACGCAGCATGCACAATACATTCAGAGAGATCGCAAAGCTCACAAAAAAAAACTCAGACAGATCACGCAGCATGCACAAAACACACAGAGAGATCGCAAAGCTCGCAAGAAAAGCCTCAGAGAGATCGCGCAGCACGCACAAAACACACAGAGAGATCGCAAAGCTCGCAAAAGAACCTCAGAGAGATCGCAAAGCTCGCAAGAAACGCCTCAGAGAGATCGCGCAGCACGCACAAAACACACAGAGAGATCGCAAAGCTCGCAAAAAAACACAGAGATCGCAAAGCTCACAAAAAAACATCAGAGAGATGGCGCAGCACGCACAAAACACTCAGAGAGATCGCAAAGCTCACAAGAAAAGCCTCAGAGAGATCGAACAGCACGCACAAAACACACAGAGAGATTGCAAAGCTCACAAGAAAAGCCTCAGAGAGATCGCAAAGCTCACAAAAAAACCTCAGAGAGAGCGCGCAGCCCGCACAAAACACTCAGAGAGATCGCAAAGCTCACAAAAAAACCTCAGAGAGATCGCAAAGCTCGCAAGAAAAACCTCAGACAGATCGCAAAGCTCGCAAGAAAAACCTCAGACAGATCGCGCAGCATGCACAAAACACACAGAGAGATTGCAAAGCTCACAAAAAAAAAACATCAGAGAGATGGCGCAGCACGCACAAAACACTCAGAGAGATCGCAAAGCTCACAAAAAAAAAAACATCAGAGAGATGGCGCAGCACGCACAAAACACACAGAGAGATTGCAAAGCTCACAAGAAAAGCGTCAGAGAGATCGCAAAGCTCACAAAAAAACCTCAGACAGATCGCGCAGCATGCACAAAACACACAGAGAGATCGCAAAGCTCACAAGAAAAGCCTCAGAGAGATCGCAAAGCTCACAAAAAAACCTCAGAGAGAGCGGGCAGCACGCACAAGATACTCAGAGATCGCAAAGCTCACAAAAAAAAACCTCAGACAGATCGCGCAGCACGCACAATACATTCAGAGAGATCGCAAAGCTCGCAAGAAAAGCCTCAGAGAGATCGAGCAGCACCCACAAAACACTCAGAGAGATCGCAAATCTCATAAAAAAAACCTCAGAGAGATCGCGCAGCATGCACAAAACACACAGAGAGATCACAAAGCTCACAAAAAAAAACATCAGAGAGATGGCGCAGCACGCACAAAACACTCAGAGAGATCGCAAAGCTCACAAAAAAAAACATCAGAGAGTTGGCGCAGCACGCACAAAACACACAGAGAGATCGCAAAGCTCACAAAAAAACCTCAGAGAGAGCGCGCAGCCCGCACAAAACACTCAGAGAGATCGCAAAGCTCACAAAAAAACCTCAGAGAGATCGCAAAGCTCGCAAGAAAAACCTCAGAGAGATCGCAAAGCTCGCAAGAAAAACCTCAGACAGATCGCGCAGCATGCACAAAACACACAGAGAGATCGCAAAGCTCACAAGAAAAGCCTCAGAGAGATCGCAAAGCTCACAAAAAAACCTCAGAGAGATCGCAAAGCTCGCAAGAAAAACTCAGAGAGAGCGCGCAGCACGCACAAGATACTCAGAGAGATCGCAAAGCTCGCAAAAAAAACCTCAGACAAATCGCGCAGCATGCACAAAACCCTCAGAGAGATCGCAAAGCTCACAAAAAAAAACTCAGACAGATCGAGCAGCATGCACAAAACACACAGAGAGATCGCAAAGCTCACAAAAAAAACCTCAGACAGATCGCGCAGCATGCACAAAACACAGAGAGATCGCAAAGCTCGCAAAAGAACCTCAGAGAGATCGCAAAGCTCGCAAGAAACGCCTCAGAGAGATCGCGCAGCACGCACAAAAGACACAGAGAGATCGCAAAGCTCGCAAAAAAACACTCAGAGAGATCGCAAAGCTCACAAAAAAACCTCAGACAGATCGCGCAGCACCCACAAAACACTCAGAGAGATCGCAAGAAAAGCCTCAGAGAGATCGAACATCACGCAAAAAACACTCAGAGAGATCGCAAAGCTCACAAAAAAAAAAACATCAGAGAGATGGCGCAGCACGCACAAAACACTCAGAGAGATCGCAAAGCTCACAAGAAAACCTCAGAGAGATCTCGCAGCACGCACAAAACACACAGAGAGATCGCAAAGCTCACAAAAAAAACCTCAGACAGATCGCGCAGCACGCACAAAACACACAGAGAGATCACAAAGCTCACAAAAAAAACATCAGAGAGATGGCGCAGCATGCACAAAACACAGAGAGATTGCAAAGCTCACAAAAAAAAAACATCAGAGAGATGGCGCAGCACGCACAAAACACTCAGAGAGATCGCAAAGCTCACAAAAAAAAAAACATCAGAGAGATGGCGCAGCACGCACAAAACACACAGAGAGAGTGCAAAGCTCACAAGAAAAGCCTCAGAGAGATCGCAAAGCTCACAAAAAAACCTCAGAGAGATCGCAAAACTCGCAAGAAAAACCTCAGAGATCGCAAAGCTCGCAAGAAAAACCTCAGACAGATCGCGCAGCATGCACAAAACACACAGAGAGATCGCGCAGCATGCACAAAACCCACAGAGAGATCGCAAAGCTCACAAAAAAAACTCAGAGAGAGCGCGCAGCACGCACAAAACACTCAGAGAGATCGCAAAGCTCGCAAAAAAAACCTCAGACAGATCGCGCAGCACGCACAAAACACACAGAGAGATCGCAAAGCTCTCAAAAGAACCTCAGAGAGATCGCAAAGCTCGCAAGAAACGCCTCAGAGAGATCGCGCAGCACGCACAAAACACACAGAGAGATCGCAAAGCTCGCAAAAAAACACAGAGATCGCAAAGCTCACAAAAAAACATCAGAGAGATGGCGCAGCACGCACAAAACACTCAGAGAGATCGCAAAGCTCACAAGAAAAGCCTCAGAGAGATCGAACAGCACGCACAAAACACACAGAGAGATTGCAAAGCTCACAAGAAAAGCCTCAGAGAGATCGCAAAGCTCACAAAAAAACCTCAGAGAGAGCGCGCAGCCCGCACAAAACACTCAGAGAGATCGCAAAGCTCACAAAAAACCTCAGAGAGATCGCAAAGCTCGCAAGAAAAACCTCAGACAGATCGCAAAGCTCGCAAGAAAAACCTCAGACAGATCGCGCAGCATGCACAAAACACACAGAGAGATTGCAAAGCTCACAAAAAAAAAACATCAGAGAGATGGCGCAGCACGCACAAAACACTCAGAGAGATCGCAAAGCTCACAAAAAAAAAAACATCAGAGAGATGGCGCAGCACGCACAAAACACACAGAGAGATTGCAAAGCTCACAAGAAAAGCGTCAGAGAGATCGCAAAGCTCACAAAAAAACCTCAGACAGATCGCGCAGCATGCACAAAACACACAGAGAGATCGCAAAGCTCACAAGAAAAGCCTCAGAGAGATCGCAAAGCTCACAAAAAAACCTCAGAGAGAGCGGGCAGCACGCACAAGATACTCAGAGATCGCAAAGCTCACAAAAAAAAACCTCAGACAGATCGCGCAGCACGCACAAAACACTCAGAGAGATCGCAAAGCTCGCAAAAAAAACCTCAGACAGATCGCGCAGCACGCACAATACATTCAGAGAGATCGCAAAGCTCGCAAGAAAAGCCTCAGAGAGATCGAGCAGCACCCACAAAACACTCAGAGAGATCGCAAATCTCATAAAAAAAACCTCAGAGAGATCGCGCAGCATGCACAAAACACACAGAGAGATCACAAAGCTCACAAAAAAAACATCAGAGAGATGGCGCAGCACGCACAAAACACTCAGAGAGATCGCAAAGCTCACAAAAAAAAACATCAGAGAGATGGCGCAGCACACACAAAACACACAGAGAGATCGCAAAGCTCACAAAAAAACCTCAGAGAGAGCGCGCAGCCCGCACAAAACACTCAGAGAGATCGCAAAGCTCACAAAAAAACCTCAGAGAGATCGCAAAGCTCGCAAGAAAAACCTCAGAGAGATCGCAAAGCTCGCAAGAAAAACCTCAGACAGATCGCGCAGCATGCACAAAACACACAGAGAGATCGCAAAGCTCACAAGAAAAGCCTCAGAGAGATCGCAAAGCTCACAAAAAAACCTCAGAGAGATCGCAAAGCTCGCAAGAAAAACTCAGAGAGAGCGCGCAGCACGCACAAGATACTCAGAGAGATCGCAAAGCTCGCAAAAAAAACCTCAGACAAATCGCGCAGCATGCACAAAACCCTCAGAGAGATCGCAAAGCTCACAAAAAAAAACTCAGACAGATCGAGCAGCACGCACAAAACACACAGAGAGATCGCAAAGCTCACAAAAAAAACCTCAGACAGATCGCGCAGCATGCACAAAACACAGAGAGATCGCAAAGCTCGCAAAAGAACCTCAGAGAGATCGCAAAGCTCGCAAGAAACGCCTCAGAGAGATCGCGCAGCACGCACAAAAGACACAGAGAGATCGCAAAGCTCGCAAAAAAACACTCAGAGAGATCGCAAAGCTCACAAAAAAACCTCAGACAGATCGCGCAGCACCCACAAAACACTCAGAGAGATCGCAAGAAAAGCCTCAGAGAGATCGAACATCACGCAAAAAACACTCAGAGAGATCGCAAAGCTCACAAAAAAAAAAACATCAGAGAGATGGCGCAGCACGCACAAAACACTCAGAGAGATCGCAAAGCTCACAAGAAAACCTCAGAGAGATCTCGCAGCACGCACAAAACACACAGAGAGATCGCAAAGCTCACAAAAAAAACCTCAGACAGATCGCGCAGCACGCACAAAACACACAGAGAGATCACAAAGCTCACAAAAAAAACATCAGAGAGATGGCGCAGCATGCACAAAACACAGAGAGATTGCAAAGCTCACAAAAAAAAAACATCAGAGAGATGGCGCAGCACGCACAAAACACTCAGAGAGATCGCAAAGCTCACAAAAAAAAAAACATCAGAGAGATGGCGCAGCACGCACAAAACACACAGAGAGAGTGCAAAGCTCACAAGAAAAGCCTCAGAGAGATCGCAAAGCTCACAAAAAAACCTCAGAGAGATCGCAAAACTCGCAAGAAAAACCTCAGAGATCGCAAAGCTCGCAAGAAAAACCTCAGACAGATCGCGCAGCATGCACAAAACACACAGAGAGATCGCGCAGCATGCACAAAACCCACAGAGAGATCGCAAAGCTCACAAAAAAAACTCAGAGAGAGCGCGCAGCACGCACAAAACACTCAGAGAGATCGCAAAGCTCGCAAAAAAAACCTCAGACAGATCGCGCAGCACGCACAAAACACACAGAGAGATCGCAAAGCTCTCAAAAGAACCTCAGAGAGATCGCAAAGCTCGCAAGAAACGCCTCAGAGAGATCGCGCAGCACGCACAAAACACACAGAGAGATCGCAAAGCTCGCAAAAAAACACAGAGATCGCAAAGCTCACAAAAAAACATCAGAGAGATGGCGCAGCACGCACAAAACACTCAGAGAGATCGCAAAGCTCACAAGAAAAGCCTCAGAGAGATCGAACAGCACGCACAAAACACACAGAGAGATTGCAAAGCTCACAAGAAAAGCCTCAGAGAGATCGCAAAGCTCACAAAAAAACCTCAGAGAGAGCGCGCAGCCCGCACAAAACACTCAGAGAGATCGCAAAGCTCACAAAAAACCTCAGAGAGATCGCAAAGCTCGCAAGAAAAACCTCAGACAGATCGCAAAGCTCGCAAGAAAAACCTCAGACAGATCGCGCAGCATGCACAAAACACACAGAGAGATTGCAAAGCTCACAAAAAAAAAACATCAGAGAGATGGCGCAGCACGCACAAAACACTCAGAGAGATCGCAAAGCTCACAAAAAAAAAAACATCAGAGAGATGGCGCAGCACGCACAAAACACACAGAGAGATTGCAAAGCTCACAAGAAAAGCCTCAGAGAGATCGCAAAGCTCACAAAAAAACCTCAGAGAGATCGCAAAGCTCGCAAGAAAAACCTCAGAGAGATCGCAAAGCTCGCAAGAAAAACCTCAGACAGATCGCGCAGCATGCACAAAACACACAGAGAGATCGCAAAGCTCACAAGAAAAGCCTCAGAGAGATCGCAAAGCTCACAAAAAAACCTCAGAGAGAGCGCGCAGCACGCACAAGATACTCAGAGATCGCAAAGCTCACAAAAAAAAACCTCAGACAGATCGCGCAGCACGCACAATACATTCAGAGAGATCGCAAAGCTCGCAAGAAAAGCCTCAGAGAGATCGAGCAGCACCCACAAAACACTCAGAGAGATCGCAAATCTCATAAAAAACACCTCAGAGAGATCGCGCAGCATGCACAAAACACACAGAGAGATCACAAAGCTCACAAAAAAAAACATCAGAGAGATGGCGCAGCACGCACAAAACACTCAGAGAGATCGCAAAGCTCACAAAAAAAAACATCAGAGAGATGGCGCAGCACGCACAAAACACACAGAGAGATCGCAAAGCTCACAAAAAAACCTCAGAGAGAGCGCGCAGCCCGCACAAAACACTCAGAGAGATCGCAAAGCTCACAAAAAAACCTCAGAGAGATCGCAAAGCTCGCAAGAAAAACCTCAGACAGATCGCAAAGCTCGCAAGAAAAACCTCAGACAGATCGCGCAGCATGCACAAAACACACAGAGAGATCGCAAAGCTCACAAGAAAAGCCTCAGAGAGATCGCAAAGCTCACAAAAAAACCTCAGAGAGATCGCAAAGCTCGCAAGAAAAACCTCAGACAAATCGCGCAGCATGCACAAAACCCTCAGAGAGATCGCAAAGCTCACAAAAAAAAACTCAGACAGATCGAGCAGCATGCACAAAACACACAGAGAGATCGCAAAGCTCACAAAAAAAACCTCAGACAGATCGCGCAGCACGCACAAAACACACAGAGAGGTCGCAAATCTCACAAAAAAAACATCAAAGAGATGGCGCAGCATGCACAAAACACACAGAGATCGCAAAGCTCACAAAAAAAACTCAGAGAGAGCGCGCAGCACGCACAAGATACTCAGAGATCGCAAAGAGATCGCAAAGCTCACAAAAAAACCTCAGAGAGAGCGCGCAGCCCGCACAAAACACTCAGAGAGATCGCAAAGCTCACAAAAAAACCTCAGAGAGATCGCAAAGCTCGCAAGAAAAACCTCAGAGAGATCGCAAAGCTCGCAAGAAAAACCTCAGACAGATCGCGCAGCATGCACAAAACACACAGAGAGATCGCAAAGCTCACAAGAAAAGCCTCAGAGAGATCGCAAAGCTCACAAAAAAACCTCAGAGAGATCGCAAAGCTCGCAAGAAAAACCTCAGACAAATCGCGCAGCATGCACAAAACCCTCAGAGAGATCGCAAAGCTCACAAAAAAAAACTCAGACAGATCGAGCAGCATGCACAAAACACACAGAGAGATCGCAAAGCTCACAAAAAAAACCTCAGACAGATCGCGCAGCACGCACAAAACACACAGAGAGGTCGCAAATCTCACAAAAAAAACATCAAAGAGATGGCGCAGCATGCACAAAACACACAGAGATCGCAAAGCTCACAAAAAAAACCTCAGACAGATCACGCAGCATGCACAAAACACACAGAGAGATCGCAAAGCTCGCAAGAAAAGCCTCAGAGAGATCGCGCAGCCCGCACAAAACACACAGAGAGATCGCAAAGCTCGCAAAAAAACACAGAGATCGCAAAGCTCACAAAAAAACATCAGAGACATGGCGCAGCACGCACAAAACACTCAGAGAGATCGCAAAGCTCACAAGAAAAGCCTCAGAGAGATCGAACAGCACGCACAAAACACACAGAGAGATTGCAAAGCTCACAAGAAAAGCCTCAGAGAGATCGCAAAGCTCACAAAAAAACCTCAGAGAGAGCGCGCAGCCCGCACAAAACACTCAGAGAGATCGCAAAGCTCACAAAAAAACCTCAGAGAGATCGCAAAGCTCGCAAGAAAAACCTCAGACAGATCACGCAGCATGCACAAAACACACAGAGAGATCGCAAAGCTCACAAAAAAAAACCTCAGACAGATCGCGCAGCACGCACAAAACACACAGAGAGATCGCAAAGCTCACAAAAAAAAACTCAGATAGATCGCGCAGCACGCACAAAACACACAGAGATCGCAAAGCTCGCAAAAAAACCTCAGAGAGATCGCAAAGCTCGCAAGAAACGCCTCAGACAGATCGCGCAGCACCCACAAAACACTCAGAGAGATCGCAAAGCTCACAAAAAAACCTCAGACAGATCGCGCAGCACCCACAAAACACTCAGAGAGATCGCAAAGCTCGCAAGAAAAGCCTCAGAGAGATCGAGCAGCACCCACAAAACACTCAGAGAGATCGCAAATCTCATAAAAAAAAACCTCAGAGAGATCGCGCAGCATGCACAAAACACACAGAGAGATCACAAAGCTCACAAAAAAAAAACATCAGAGAGATGGCGCAGCATGCACAAAACACACAGAGAGATCGCAAAGCTCACAAGAAAACCTCAGAGAGAGCGCGCAGCCCGCACAAAACACTCAGAGAGATCGCAAAGCTCACAAAAAAACCTCAGAGAGATCGCAAAGCTCGCAAGAAAAACCTCAGACAGATCGCGCAGCATGCACAAAACACACAGAAAGATCGCAAAGCTCACAAGAAAAGCCTCAGAGAGATCGCAAAGCTCACAAAAAAACCTCAGAGAGATCGCAAAGCTCGCAAGAAAAACCTCAGAGAGATCGCGCAGCATGCACAAAACCCACAGAGAGATCGCAAAGCTCACAAAAAAAACTCAGAGAGAGCGCGCAGCACGCACAAGATACTCAGAGATCGCAAAGCTCACAAAAAAAAACCTCAGACAGATCGCGCAGCACGCACAAAACACACAGAGAGATCGCAAAGCTCACAAGAAAAGCCTCAGAGAGATCGCAAAGCTCACAAAAAAACCTCAGAGAGAGCGCGCAGCCCGCACAAAACACTCAGAGAGATCGCAAAGCTCACAAAAAAACCTCAGAGAGATCGCAAAGCTCGCAAGAAAAACCTCAGAGAGATCGCAAAGCTCGCAAGAAAAACCTCAGACAGATCGCGCAGCATGCACAAAACACACAGAGAGATCGCAAAGCTCACAAGAAAAGCCTCAGAGAGATCGCAAAGCTCACAAAAAAACCTCAGAGAGATCGCAAAGCTCGCAAGAAAAACCTCAGACAAATCGCGCAGCATGCACAAAACCCTCAGAGAGATCGCAAAGCTCACAAAAAAAACTCAGACAGATCGAGCAGCATGCACAAAACACACAGAGAGATCGCACAGCTCACAAAAAAAACCTCAGACAGATCGCGCAGCACGCACAAAACACACAGAGAGATCGCAAATCTCACAAAAAAAACATCAGAGAGATGGCGCAGCATGCACAAAACACACAGAGATCGCAAAGCTCACAAAAAAAAACCTCAGACAGATCACGCAGCATGCACAATACATTCAGAGAGATCGCAAAGCTCACAAAAAAAAACTCAGACAGATCACGCAGCATGCACAAAACACACAGAGAGATCGCAAAGCTCGCAAGAAAAGCCTCAGAGAGATCGCGCAGCACGCACAAAACACACAGAGAGATCGCAAAGCTCGCAAAAGAACCTCAGAGAGATCGCAAAGCTCGCAAGAAACGCCTCAGAGAGATCGCGCAGCACGCACAAAACACACAGAGAGATCGCAAAGCTCGCAAAAAAACACAGAGATCGCAAAGCTCACAAAAAAACATCAGAGAGATGGCGCAGCACGCACAAAACACTCAGAGAGATCGCAAAGCTCACAAGAAAAGCCTCAGAGAGATCGAACAGCACGCACAAAACACACAGAGAGATTGCAAAGCTCACAAGAAAAGCCTCAGAGAGATCGCAAAGCTCACAAAAAAACCTCAGAGAGAGCGCGCAGCCCGCACAAAACACTCAGAGAGATCGCAAAGCTCACAAAAAAACCTCAGAGAGATCGCAAAGCTCGCAAGAAAAACCTCAGACAGATCGCAAAGCTCGCAAGAAAAACCTCAGACAGATCGCGCAGCATGCACAAAACACACAGAGAGATTGCAAAGCTCACAAAAAAAAAACATCAGAGAGATGGCGCAGCACGCACAAAACACTCAGAGAGATCGCAAAGCTCACAAAAAAAAAAACATCAGAGAGATGGCGCAGCACGCACAAAACACACAGAGAGATTGCAAAGCTCACAAGAAAAGCGTCAGAGAGATCGCAAAGCTCACAAAAAAACCTCAGACAGATCGCGCAGCATGCACAAAACACACAGAGAGATCGCAAAGCTCACAAGAAAAGCCTCAGAGAGATCGCAAAGCTCACAAAAAAACCTCAGAGAGAGCGGGCAGCACGCACAAGATACTCAGAGATCGCAAAGCTCACAAAAAAAAACCTCAGACAGATCGCGCAGCACGCACAATACATTCAGAGAGATCGCAAAGCTCGCAAGAAAAGCCTCAGAGAGATCGAGCAGCACCCACAAAACACTCAGAGAGATCGCAAATCTCATAAAAAAAACCTCAGAGAGATCGCGCAGCATGCACAAAACACACAGAGAGATCACAAAGCTCACAAAAAAAAACATCAGAGAGATGGCGCAGCACGCACAAAACACTCAGAGAGATCGCAAAGCTCACAAAAAAAAACATCAGAGAGTTGGCGCAGCACGCACAAAACACACAGAGAGATCGCAAAGCTCACAAAAAAACCTCAGAGAGAGCGCGCAGCCCGCACAAAACACTCAGAGAGATCGCAAAGCTCACAAAAAAACCTCAGAGAGATCGCAAAGCTCGCAAGAAAAACCTCAGAGAGATCGCAAAGCTCGCAAGAAAAACCTCAGACAGATCGCGCAGCATGCACAAAACACACAGAGAGATCGCAAAGCTCACAAGAAAAGCCTCAGAGAGATCGCAAAGCTCACAAAAAAACCTCAGAGAGATCGCAAAGCTCGCAAGAAAAACTCAGAGAGAGCGCGCAGCACGCACAAGATACTCAGAGAGATCGCAAAGCTCGCAAAAAAAACCTCAGACAAATCGCGCAGCATGCACAAAACCCTCAGAGAGATCGCAAAGCTCACAAAAAAAAACTCAGACAGATCGAGCAGCATGCACAAAACACACAGAGAGATCGCAAAGCTCACAAAAAAAACCTCAGACAGATCGCGCAGCATGCACAAAACACAGAGAGATCGCAAAGCTCGCAAAAGAACCTCAGAGAGATCGCAAAGCTCGCAAGAAACGCCTCAGAGAGATCGCGCAGCACGCACAAAAGACACAGAGAGATCGCAAAGCTCGCAAAAAAACACTCAGAGAGATCGCAAAGCTCACAAAAAAACCTCAGACAGATCGCGCAGCACCCACAAAACACTCAGAGAGATCGCAAGAAAAGCCTCAGAGAGATCGAACATCACGCAAAAAACACTCAGAGAGATCGCAAAGCTCACAAAAAAAAAAACATCAGAGAGATGGCGCAGCACGCACAAAACACTCAGAGAGATCGCAAAGCTCACAAGAAAACCTCAGAGAGATCTCGCAGCACGCACAAAACACACAGAGAGATCGCAAAGCTCACAAAAAAAACCTCAGACAGATCGCGCAGCACGCACAAAACACACAGAGAGATCACAAAGCTCACAAAAAAAACATCAGAGAGATGGCGCAGCATGCACAAAACACAGAGAGATTGCAAAGCTCACAAAAAAAAAACATCAGAGAGATGGCGCAGCACGCACAAAACACTCAGAGAGATCGCAAAGCTCACAAAAAAAAAAACATCAGAGAGATGGCGCAGCACGCACAAAACACACAGAGAGAGTGCAAAGCTCACAAGAAAAGCCTCAGAGAGATCGCAAAGCTCACAAAAAAACCTCAGAGAGATCGCAAAACTCGCAAGAAAAACCTCAGAGATCGCAAAGCTCGCAAGAAAAACCTCAGACAGATCGCGCAGCATGCACAAAACACACAGAGAGATCGCGCAGCATGCACAAAACCCACAGAGAGATCGCAAAGCTCACAAAAAAAACTCAGAGAGAGCGCGCAGCACGCACAAAACACTCAGAGAGATCGCAAAGCTCGCAAAAAAAACCTCAGACAGATCGCGCAGCACGCACAAAACACACAGAGAGATCGCAAAGCTCTCAAAAGAACCTCAGAGAGATCGCAAAGCTCGCAAGAAACGCCTCAGAGAGATCGCGCAGCACGCACAAAACACACAGAGAGATCGCAAAGCTCGCAAAAAAACACAGAGATCGCAAAGCTCACAAAAAAACATCAGAGAGATGGCGCAGCACGCACAAAACACTCAGAGAGATCGCAAAGCTCACAAGAAAAGCCTCAGAGAGATCGAACAGCACGCACAAAACACACAGAGAGATTGCAAAGCTCACAAGAAAAGCCTCAGAGAGATCGCAAAGCTCACAAAAAAACCTCAGAGAGAGCGCGCAGCCCGCACAAAACACTCAGAGAGATCGCAAAGCTCACAAAAAACCTCAGAGAGATCGCAAAGCTCGCAAGAAAAACCTCAGACAGATCGCAAAGCTCGCAAGAAAAACCTCAGACAGATCGCGCAGCATGCACAAAACACACAGAGAGATTGCAAAGCTCACAAAAAAAAAACATCAGAGAGATGGCGCAGCACGCACAAAACACTCAGAGAGATCGCAAAGCTCACAAAAAAAAAAACATCAGAGAGATGGCGCAGCACGCACAAAACACACAGAGAGATTGCAAAGCTCACAAGAAAAGCGTCAGAGAGATCGCAAAGCTCACAAAAAAACCTCAGACAGATCGCGCAGCATGCACAAAACACACAGAGAGATCGCAAAGCTCACAAGAAAAGCCTCAGAGAGATCGCAAAGCTCACAAAAAAACCTCAGAGAGAGCGGGCAGCACGCACAAGATACTCAGAGATCGCAAAGCTCACAAAAAAAAACCTCAGACAGATCGCGCAGCACGCACAAAACACTCAGAGAGATCGCAAAGCTCGCAAAAAAAACCTCAGACAGATCGCGCAGCACGCACAATACATTCAGAGAGATCGCAAAGCTCGCAAGAAAAGCCTCAGAGAGATCGAGCAGCACCCACAAAACACTCAGAGAGATCGCAAATCTCATAAAAAAAACCTCAGAGAGATCGCGCAGCATGCACAAAACACACAGAGAGATCACAAAGCTCACAAAAAAAACATCAGAGAGATGGCGCAGCACGCACAAAACACTCAGAGAGATCGCAAAGCTCACAAAAAAAAACATCAGAGAGATGGCGCAGCACACACAAAACACACAGAGAGATCGCAAAGCTCACAAAAAAACCTCAGAGAGAGCGCGCAGCCCGCACAAAACACTCAGAGAGATCGCAAAGCTCACAAAAAAACCTCAGAGAGATCGCAAAGCTCGCAAGAAAAACCTCAGAGAGATCGCAAAGCTCGCAAGAAAAACCTCAGACAGATCGCGCAGCATGCACAAAACACACAGAGAGATCGCAAAGCTCACAAGAAAAGCCTCAGAGAGATCGCAAAGCTCACAAAAAAACCTCAGAGAGATCGCAAAGCTCGCAAGAAAAACTCAGAGAGAGCGCGCAGCACGCACAAGATACTCAGAGAGATCGCAAAGCTCGCAAAAAAAACCTCAGACAAATCGCGCAGCATGCACAAAACCCTCAGAGAGATCGCAAAGCTCACAAAAAAAAACTCAGACAGATCGAGCAGCACGCACAAAACACACAGAGAGATCGCAAAGCTCACAAAAAAAACCTCAGACAGATCGCGCAGCATGCACAAAACACAGAGAGATCGCAAAGCTCGCAAAAGAACCTCAGAGAGATCGCAAAGCTCGCAAGAAACGCCTCAGAGAGATCGCGCAGCACGCACAAAAGACACAGAGAGATCGCAAAGCTCGCAAAAAAACACTCAGAGAGATCGCAAAGCTCACAAAAAAACCTCAGACAGATCGCGCAGCACCCACAAAACACTCAGAGAGATCGCAAGAAAAGCCTCAGAGAGATCGAACATCACGCAAAAAACACTCAGAGAGATCGCAAAGCTCACAAAAAAAAAAACATCAGAGAGATGGCGCAGCACGCACAAAACACTCAGAGAGATCGCAAAGCTCACAAGAAAACCTCAGAGAGATCTCGCAGCACGCACAAAACACACAGAGAGATCGCAAAGCTCACAAAAAAAACCTCAGACAGATCGCGCAGCACGCACAAAACACACAGAGAGATCACAAAGCTCACAAAAAAAACATCAGAGAGATGGCGCAGCATGCACAAAACACAGAGAGATTGCAAAGCTCACAAAAAAAAAACATCAGAGAGATGGCGCAGCACGCACAAAACACTCAGAGAGATCGCAAAGCTCACAAAAAAAAAAACATCAGAGAGATGGCGCAGCACGCACAAAACACACAGAGAGAGTGCAAAGCTCACAAGAAAAGCCTCAGAGAGATCGCAAAGCTCACAAAAAAACCTCAGAGAGATCGCAAAACTCGCAAGAAAAACCTCAGAGATCGCAAAGCTCGCAAGAAAAACCTCAGACAGATCGCGCAGCATGCACAAAACACACAGAGAGATCGCGCAGCATGCACAAAACCCACAGAGAGATCGCAAAGCTCACAAAAAAAACTCAGAGAGAGCGCGCAGCACGCACAAAACACTCAGAGAGATCGCAAAGCTCGCAAAAAAAACCTCAGACAGATCGCGCAGCACGCACAAAACACACAGAGAGATCGCAAAGCTCTCAAAAGAACCTCAGAGAGATCGCAAAGCTCGCAAGAAACGCCTCAGAGAGATCGCGCAGCACGCACAAAACACACAGAGAGATCGCAAAGCTCGCAAAAAAACACAGAGATCGCAAAGCTCACAAAAAAACATCAGAGAGATGGCGCAGCACGCACAAAACACTCAGAGAGATCGCAAAGCTCACAAGAAAAGCCTCAGAGAGATCGAACAGCACGCACAAAACACACAGAGAGATTGCAAAGCTCACAAGAAAAGCCTCAGAGAGATCGCAAAGCTCACAAAAAAACCTCAGAGAGAGCGCGCAGCCCGCACAAAACACTCAGAGAGATCGCAAAGCTCACAAAAAACCTCAGAGAGATCGCAAAGCTCGCAAGAAAAACCTCAGACAGATCGCAAAGCTCGCAAGAAAAACCTCAGACAGATCGCGCAGCATGCACAAAACACACAGAGAGATTGCAAAGCTCACAAAAAAAAAACATCAGAGAGATGGCGCAGCACGCACAAAACACTCAGAGAGATCGCAAAGCTCACAAAAAAAAAAACATCAGAGAGATGGCGCAGCACGCACAAAACACACAGAGAGATTGCAAAGCTCACAAGAAAAGCCTCAGAGAGATCGCAAAGCTCACAAAAAAACCTCAGAGAGATCGCAAAGCTCGCAAGAAAAACCTCAGAGAGATCGCAAAGCTCGCAAGAAAAACCTCAGACAGATCGCGCAGCATGCACAAAACACACAGAGAGATCGCAAAGCTCACAAGAAAAGCCTCAGAGAGATCGCAAAGCTCACAAAAAAACCTCAGAGAGAGCGCGCAGCACGCACAAGATACTCAGAGATCGCAAAGCTCACAAAAAAAAACCTCAGACAGATCGCGCAGCACGCACAATACATTCAGAGAGATCGCAAAGCTCGCAAGAAAAGCCTCAGAGAGATCGAGCAGCACCCACAAAACACTCAGAGAGATCGCAAATCTCATAAAAAACACCTCAGAGAGATCGCGCAGCATGCACAAAACACACAGAGAGATCACAAAGCTCACAAAAAAAAACATCAGAGAGATGGCGCAGCACGCACAAAACACTCAGAGAGATCGCAAAGCTCACAAAAAAAAACATCAGAGAGATGGCGCAGCACGCACAAAACACACAGAGAGATCGCAAAGCTCACAAAAAAACCTCAGAGAGAGCGCGCAGCCCGCACAAAACACTCAGAGAGATCGCAAAGCTCACAAAAAAACCTCAGAGAGATCGCAAAGCTCGCAAGAAAAACCTCAGACAGATCGCAAAGCTCGCAAGAAAAACCTCAGACAGATCGCGCAGCATGCACAAAACACACAGAGAGATCGCAAAGCTCACAAGAAAAGCCTCAGAGAGATCGCAAAGCTCACAAAAAAACCTCAGAGAGATCGCAAAGCTCGCAAGAAAAACCTCAGACAAATCGCGCAGCATGCACAAAACCCTCAGAGAGATCGCAAAGCTCACAAAAAAAAACTCAGACAGATCGAGCAGCATGCACAAAACACACAGAGAGATCGCAAAGCTCACAAAAAAAACCTCAGACAGATCGCGCAGCACGCACAAAACACACAGAGAGGTCGCAAATCTCACAAAAAAAACATCAAAGAGATGGCGCAGCATGCACAAAACACACAGAGATCGCAAAGCTCACAAAAAAAACTCAGAGAGAGCGCGCAGCACGCACAAGATACTCAGAGATCGCAAAGAGATCGCAAAGCTCACAAAAAAACCTCAGAGAGAGCGCGCAGCCCGCACAAAACACTCAGAGAGATCGCAAAGCTCACAAAAAAACCTCAGAGAGATCGCAAAGCTCGCAAGAAAAACCTCAGAGAGATCGCAAAGCTCGCAAGAAAAACCTCAGACAGATCGCGCAGCATGCACAAAACACACAGAGAGATCGCAAAGCTCACAAGAAAAGCCTCAGAGAGATCGCAAAGCTCACAAAAAAACCTCAGAGAGATCGCAAAGCTCGCAAGAAAAACCTCAGACAAATCGCGCAGCATGCACAAAACCCTCAGAGAGATCGCAAAGCTCACAAAAAAAAACTCAGACAGATCGAGCAGCATGCACAAAACACACAGAGAGATCGCAAAGCTCACAAAAAAAACCTCAGACAGATCGCGCAGCACGCACAAAACACACAGAGAGGTCGCAAATCTCACAAAAAAAACATCAAAGAGATGGCGCAGCATGCACAAAACACACAGAGATCGCAAAGCTCACAAAAAAAACCTCAGACAGATCACGCAGCATGCACAAAACACACAGAGAGATCGCAAAGCTCGCAAGAAAAGCCTCAGAGAGATCGCGCAGCCCGCACAAAACACACAGAGAGATCGCAAAGCTCGCAAAAAAACACAGAGATCGCAAAGCTCACAAAAAAACATCAGAGACATGGCGCAGCACGCACAAAACACTCAGAGAGATCGCAAAGCTCACAAGAAAAGCCTCAGAGAGATCGAACAGCACGCACAAAACACACAGAGAGATTGCAAAGCTCACAAGAAAAGCCTCAGAGAGATCGCAAAGCTCACAAAAAAACCTCAGAGAGAGCGCGCAGCCCGCACAAAACACTCAGAGAGATCGCAAAGCTCACAAAAAAACCTCAGAGAGATCGCAAAGCTCGCAAGAAAAACCTCAGACAGATCACGCAGCATGCACAAAACACACAGAGAGATCGCAAAGCTCACAAGAAAAGCCTCAGAAAGATCGCAAAGCTCACAAAAAAACCTCAGAGAGATCGCAAAGCTCACAAGAAAAACCTCAGAGAGATCGCGCAGCATGCACAAAACCCACAGAGAGATCGCAAAGCTCACAAAAAAAACTGAGAGAGAGCGCGCAGCACGCACAAGATACTCAGAGATCGCAAAGCTCACAAAAAAAAACCTCAGATAGATCGCGCAGCACGCACAAAACACTCAGAGAGATCGCAAAAAAAACCTCAGACAGATCGCGCAGCACGCACAAAACATTCCGAGAGATCGCAAAGCTCACAAAAAAAACCTCAGACAGATCGCAGCATGCACAAAACACACAGAGAGATCGCAAAGCTCACAAAAAAAACATCAGAGAGATGGCGCAGCATGCACAAAACACACAGAGATCGCAAAGCTCACAAAAAAAAACCTCAGACAGATCACGCAGCATGCACAATACATTCAGAGAGATCGCAAAGCTCACAAAAAAAAACTCAGACAGATCGCGCAGCACGCACAAAACACACAGAGAGATCGCGCAGCATGCACAAGATACTCAGAGAGATCGCAAAGCTCACAAAAAAAACCTCAGACAGATCGCGTAGCACGCACAAAACACACAGAGATCGCAAAGCTCGCAAGAAAAGCCTCAGAGAGATGGCAAAGCTCACAAAAAAACCTCAGAGAGAGCGCGCAGCATGCACAAAACACTCAGAGAGATCGCAAAGCTCGCAAGAAAAGCCTCAGAGAGATCGCAAAGCTCACAAAAAAACCTCAGAGAGATCGCAAAGCTCGCAAGAAAAACCTCAGAGAGATCGCGCAGCGCACACAAAACACACAGAGACATCGCAAAGCTCACAAAAAAAACCTCAGACAGATCTCGCAGCATGCACAAAACACTCAAAGAGATCGCAAAGCTCGCAAGAAAAGCCTCAGAGATCTCGCAGCAGGCACAAAATACTCAAAGTCAAAGTTTTCGAAATTGGATCCCACTTCCAATTTATTTTACTATATTGGAATATATTGGAAGTGGTATCCCATTTCCAGTTTATTTGACTTGGCTGAAATAGACTGGAATTGGGATCCCACTTCCAATTCATTTCAGCCAAGTCATGTACGTGTTTCATGGGATCCCACTTCCAATTTATTTCAGCCAAGTCATGTACATGTTCCATGGGATCCCACTTCCAATTTATCTGACTTGAATGAAATCAATTGGAAATGGGATAGTGAGATTGGGTCCAAAATTGGTCCCAATTTGTCAAAATTGACCCCAATTTGACTTGGTTAGAATAGATTGGAAGTGGGATCCCACTTCCATTCTATTTGATTTGACTGGAATAAATTGGAAGTGAGATAGGGTCCCAATTTGTCAATATAGGCCTCAGTTCTGGCCCCAAAAATCAAAGATTTCCAAATTCCAAATAGTAAAATAAATTGGAAGTGGGATCCCACTTCCAGTTTATTTGATTTGACTGGAATAGATTGGAAGTAAGATCCCACTTGCAATTTATTTGACTTGGTTAGAATAGATTGGAAGTGGGCAAACAAAGGAAAACATTTTTCATGAATAAATTTGCTGAACATAACATACTACGCAAGATCCCAGTGACCCCATCTTCTGATATGTTGTTTGGGGGACTCAGATGATTCAGTACTCGACGCCGTGAAGTCGGTAGACCCCCCCAAGCTCAGTTTCTGGACATCCCACTCCCAATTTATTCCCATTCAAATTTCATTCATGGGTTTTGGACACCCCTTAAAAGGGTCCGAATGACCCCAAATGTTAATATGTTTATTGTGCACACCCCACGAGACAGCCTGTGAAGTTGTGTAAGCCTAACTTCAAGTCAAATATATTGGGAGTGGGATCGGTCAGTTCCGAGTCTGACGTCCCACTTCCAATCTATTGCATTCAATTAAAATACATTGGGAGTCGGATCGGTCAGTTCCGAGTCCGACGTCCCACTTCCAATCTATTGCATTCAATTCAAATACATTGGGAGTGGGATCGGTCACTTCCGAGTCTGCCGTCCCACTTCCAATCTATTGCATTCAATTCAAATACATTGGGAGTGGGATCGGTCACTTCCGGGTCCGACGTCCCACTTCCAATCTATTGCATTCAATTCAAATACATTGGGAATGGGATCAGTCAGTTCCGTGTCCGACGTCCCACTTCCAATCTATTGCATTCAATTAAAATACATTGGGAATGGGATGTCCGACGTCTGCGCCAGACTTGACTAACCCCACCCACCAGCACAAACCAGGCAAGTAGATTACACAGCGAACAGGTAAGTGATTTTAAGGATACACTTACAGATAATGGCCATTTGTTTGCCCATAGTAAGGGTGTATGTACAAAGCTTGCTCTAAGGAATATAAACATTTGTTACAGTATCAAGACTGTCTGTCAGTCTGAAATGATGAATATTTAGCACTAAATCAAGCCACTCCTACAGGCTATAAATATGTACACAGCCCCAGACTGACGGGCAAAGGGGGTGGATTATGTATAATTTACAAAAATAATTTAATTATTAACCAAAAACATGGTTACAACTTTACTTCCTTTGAAATTATGTACATTAACATAATTAACCCCGCCACAAATAAGAACACAATCTCCTTATTAAACATTTATAGACCACCAGGGCCATATTCAGAATTTATAAAAGAATTTGGTGAACTAGCTGCTAATTTAGCAGTGTCCTGTGATACGTTAATAATTGTAGGAGACTTTAACATTCATTTTGAGAAAGGTGATGATCCCCTAAAAAAGAACATTCACATAAATCATAGATACTGTTGGTTTCACACAAAATGTATCAGGTCCTACTCATTATTGTAATCACACACTAGACTTGGTTTTGACCCTGGGCACGAACATAAAAAACTTAAATATTCTCCCGCAGTCTTCCACAGTCTCAGACCACTACATAATTTCGTATGAATAGTTTAGATATAAAAAAAAATGTACATGCCCACATTACTATATAAAGCGCTCACTAACCCCATCTACTTCCCCTAAATTTACTGAAAACATCACTGATTTATTGACCTCAGTCAGTAGTCCAGCGGACCCACTGGAGCTGGACAGACTAATGGACTACTTAGATAACACACTTTGATCAACTTTAGATAGTGTAGCACCACTTAAGCGTAAAAAGCTACGACAGAAAAAACTCGCTCCCTGGTATAATGAAGAAACACTCACCTTAAAACAAACCGTAAGGAAATTAGAGCGGAAATGGCGGTCGACTAAACTGGAAGTATTTCACTGTGCCTGGAAAAACAGCCTTATCGAATTTAGAAGGGCGCTCGTCAATGCACGTTCAGCACATCTGGCCTCACTGATTGAAAATAATAAAGACAATCCTAGAGCACTCTTTAATGTAATCTCTAAACTTACAAACAATCGGGCAGCTACTGATACACAGATCCCAGCTGTTCACACCAGCAATGCTTTTATGGACTTTTTTAACAATAAGATTGAACATATTAGACAAACAATATACTAAATCCAGCCTGTCTGTCATCTGGTGTGGATGATATAGAACAAAACAGAGAAGGACGACTAGAGGACTTTGACCCACTACCACAGCTAGAATTGGATTGACCTGTTTGTATGACCTGCACACTTGATGCAATACCAACAAAACTATTTAAAGAAGTATTACCAGTCATAATCAATCCCCTTTTAACAATCATAAATTCGTCCCTTATACTGTATGTGATCACGTACACAAAGCATTTAAACTAGCAGTTATTAAACCCCTGATCAAGAAACCGAATCTTGATCCTAGTGTACTATCCAATTACAGACCTTCTCTTCATATTTAAGATCTTAGAAAAAGTTGTGGTCCAACAACTTCCCTCATACTTGCATAAGAATAACATATATAAAAAATTTCAATCTGGTTTTAGGCCACACCATAGCACCGAAACGGCTTTAGTTAAGATAGCAAACAACCTTCTTCTCACCTCTGATCGAGGCTGCGTATCCATGCTAGTTCTACTCGACCTCAGTGCAGCTTTTGATACAAGTGATCATACTATTCTGCTAGAAAGATTAAAAAACATGGTTGGAATAACAGGAACGGCCCTATCATGGTTTAAGTCTTATCTCAAGGATCGCTACCAGTTTGTAAAAGTAAATAATGTTTCTTCTTTGTAAGAAAAAAATGAGATCTGGAATTTCCCAAGGCTCCATTCTAGGACCTTTACTATTCATATTATAAATGCTGCCACTGGGCAGAGTTATTAGCAGGCATGGCATTACCTTCCACAGTTACACAGATGACACACAGTTATACATATCAGCCAAACCAGATGACAAACCTACACTAAAGAAAATGGAGGACTGTGTTAAAGAAGTGAAGCATTGGATGTCATACAATTTCCTTCTGCTAAACAGCGACAAAACCGAGGTTCTCCTTCTAGGTCCAAAACCTGTTATAAATAAGGTATCAGACTTAATACATAATTTTGACTTCCCTGTTCTCCCTAGCTCATCAGCTAAAAATCTGGGTGCCATAATTGATTCAGATCTATCATCATGATCAGCATATAGGTAAAATTACAAAAACAGCTTTCCTACATCTTCGGAACCTCGCTAAGTTAAGAAATTCCTTATCCCACCCAGATGCAGAAAAATTTGTTCACGCTTTTATTACATCAAGATTAGATCATTGCAATGCACTTTTATCAGAATGCTCCAGCAGAAACTTGAGTAAACTCTTTCTCCTACAAAGCCCCTCGGCTCTGGAACAATCTTCCAGCTAGTGTCCGGGACGCAGACACAGTCACTATGTTTAAGTCTAGGCTCAAAACACACTTGTTCAGTTTAGCCTTTGGCAACTAACCTCTGTCTAGTTTAAGGTTGTCATTTCAGGAACTCATGGACATGGGGAATCAGGGTAAACGCGGATGATGTGCTCACAATTTCTCTTTTTTGGAGCTGAAAGACGTCCTTGCCTGAGCTCCTTCTGGTTTCCCTCCTCCCAGTCTGTTACAGTCAGATCCGTCACATGCTCTTTTTCTCTGCTGCACTCAACTAAACTAACCGCTTCCCTTTACTGTTTTCTGAGAAAATGGTGGCCCACTGATGGAAGATTGTTTGCTGGATTCTCCTGCGGCCCAGACCAGACCAGACCAGCTGCTCACCTCCATCTACTGCTGCCAGCCTCTGACCACTCACCATGATCAACTACACTGAAGTAGAAATGGACTCAGATTAGCAACATTGACTGATTCTTCCAAATCTGATGCACTATTATTATGCCCCAAGATTGATGTCACTATTATGATTATTATCATTATTATTATTATTATGTAGCATAATGACAATTCATTGGTGATCATTTAAAATTCAATCTATAGTTTGATCAGAGGAGGATGGGTCTCCTTTGTGAGTCTTGGTTCCTCCCAAGGTTTCTTCCTCCAGCCTTGAGGGAGTTTTTCCTTGGCAGTGTCGCCTTCCGCTTGCTCGCATTGGGCTTTGTTTTAAATGTTCTGTTCTGAAACTGTGAAGCTGCTTTGTGACAACGTCAGTTGTAAAAGGCGCTATACAAATAAAGTTGATGTTTGGATGTCTTTTCAACTTTAATCCAGAGTTTATTGGATGACATTTATGTACGTGATTTCCACATTGAAATAACGGCTTTAAAAGGACGTCTTTAATGTGACTTAGTTAGTCGTCTTTTCAACGTCAGTGTTTCATTTTCATTTTCAACCTTAAAAAAACGTTGATTAGACCACAGTCAAGTACATTATTTCAACATTGAATCAACGGCTAAATGTTTACTGGGATTGCAGTTAGCACACTACACTGATCAGAGCATTTTATTAAACACATATGGAAACATTCAGTGTCATGCTGAAGGGAGGAGATTGTTATTTAAGTTTAAGTGAAGACGACTGGACTGGAACGACAGCTCTAAAATGAATGAACTCTGAGTGAGAAACCGGAAGGTGGCAGAAGAGAACTGATGTAAAAACACAGAAGAAGAAGACGATGAAGCTACGCACTCTTTTCAGTGACCGCGGCACGCGAGCAGCTCTCACCAGCCTCAGGGAACAGCTTCATCCCATAAATATGTCAATTTAACCTTCTATTTTTGGATACATATGTATTTTGGTATCGCCCAAATGTAGTCAACATCGTTAATGTTATGTACGTTATTCTATCAACTGCTATATGGTACATACGTAATATTGAACCGTTTTTTTTTTTTGTTTGTTTGTTTTTTTTCCAAATGACAAACTTTAGCTAACCTGTTTAACTCTAGCTAGCTCTTTTTTCCCCTCTGACATAGAAAACATTTAAATGACATGACAATCGCTCATACATGAGTATTTTAATTTGAGTAATTATGTGGTTTGATGGCGAATTTTACAAGACGATGTGAGCATTTTTTATGTCACAGAACCGCTTCCCTCAGTATAAGAAATAAAATAAGAAATAAAACTGCTTAAACACATTAAGAAGACATAAAGTAGTAGCTACGTGGGTTAAAATACATTCTCAATCTCAGTGCTGGTTTTTTGGTGTAAAGTAATATTTTGAATATATAATTTCACATACACTCATTTTTTGTTAGTGAGTAGCAGTGAGTTTTGGCTGGTGATTAATGGGTTGCAGAAGGTTATATGAAAGCTATAGAAGCTTATTTACTGAGAGAAAAAAATAAACAAAAGCACGTGAAGTAGTTTATTTTTGGAGCTGTGAAGTTAGTACATTTTTTTCAAAATTAACTATGAACATGAACTAATTCATTTTCTTTATGTAATTATGTAAAGATGGACTGTAGTAAAAAAAAATGAGTAGGGCAGTGAAAAATGGTGGGCAGGGAGAAAAGCAAATAGGAGGTTAATTTAAGTTATTTAGATGAGATCTTTAGCATCAGTTGTAGCATAATCGTTTGTACTATAACCTCATAATCTTTTACATTTGAAGTTCTGTAGTTAATGAATTTGCATGCATAAGCAGTTTACAGTTACTCAGGAACAAGGCGTACAAAACTCAAAGAGCACGCACAGAACTCGTGCAGCTGGCGCACAAAACTCAGAGAGCATGCGCTGAACTCAGCGCTCACGCACAAAGTCATGGAGCACAAATGTCAGAGCTGGATTTTTTGTTTGCAAGTTATAAGTTTTACATTTGAGATGAATTTTTTTTGTGCATTCTTTTTGGCACAAATCAGATTCCATACAGGATTCACTAAAAATAATCAACAAGTTTGCGTCACCATTTGGAATGCTGCGGATGCTTTGAGAATTAAGAATAGGCTTGCGCAACATTTTGAAAGATTCCGGATGCGCTAAAAAAAAAAAAAAAACATCTAGCAAGGTAGAGGTAGAAGTCTGAGACGGTCAAAAATTTAGTATAAAAAAAAAAACACAAAGGGGTACCCTTTATTATTTTTTTTTTGGGGTGAAAACTGTGACCTCCTCAGATCTTCTCCAAACCCACACCGTGTGTCAGGGAAGTCCTGACAAAGACAGTGGTGTGGTTATTTTCGCTCTACCATATCCCAAAGCTGAGATATGGAGACCTCTTCTAGTCCATAAAATGTATAACTGTATATATCAAGATGGGATTCCTATTTCCAGTCAAGCTAGGTAAACACATGAGTAGAGGGTAACCTTTAAGTTTTACGTTTGATGTTAATTTTTTTTTGTGCGATTCTTTTTGGCACCAATCAGGTTCCATACAGGATTCGCTAAAAATAAACAAGCTTGCGTCACCACTTGGATCGCTCCGGTTGCTACGAGAATTGAGAATAGTCTCGTGCAGCTTTTTGGAACCTTCAGCACATGCTAAAAATAAACAGCATGCTCACGTCATCATTTGGAACGCTCCGGTTTCTACAAGAATTAAGAACAGGTTTTGCAGCTTTTTGGAATCTTCAGGATGCGCTAAAAATAAACAGTAGGCTCACGCCACCCTTTTTAACGCTCCGGTTGCTACGAGAATTAAGAATTGGCTCTCGCAGCATTTTGGAATGTTACAGATGTGCTAAAAAAAAATAAAGATTAGGCTCACGCCTCTTTTGTAAATGCTCCATGTGCTGAGTGAAGTATAGAATAGGCTTGCACAGCTTTTTGGAACCTTCAGGATTCCAAGGATTATGGAATCAGATTTGTGCCAAATATGAAACGCTCCATGGCTTTAGTGTGTGAGTTCTGAGTTCTGCGTGTGCTCTCTGAGTTTTGTGCACAAGCAGCACGAGTTCTGTGCACGAGCTCTCTGAGTTTTGTACACTGGATCCTTGAGTTTTGCAAGCAGTTTTGGCAAAAAGCTCTCGTGTGGGCGGGTTTTCTCAGGGGTACCTTCCCATTGGCTAATGAGTTTTTGAGTGACAACTCAGTGCCCAAGGCATTTTGGACTACACATGCGTACACCTACTTGCAGCTCAGCAGCGGAGAGACAGGAAAGATTTTAACATTAAAGAGTGAACAACTTTACACACACAAATTCTCTTTGTACTTTACTGTTTTAAAACGATGAAATACCTGCAAACTTCGACAATCAATGCAGATATTGAGGTAATGTTCTGTCTAAAACAAAGCATTAAAGATTTTACTGTGAGTACAAACCTGTTTGTCCCTCATTACCAGATACTGATCTGAGGTAAATGCACACCGAGGTCTGTTTACTCAGGATGAACCAGAATAAATGAGCACTTATTTGTTTATTTGTAAATTATTATTCATGAGTGCTTGAGCCCCTGTTCAGAAACCTATTGTGTACTAACATAGTGGTTCTTCGCTTTTCCATAATCACTGTTAGATGGTTTAAATGCCCAAATTTTATTTTGAAGATCACAGTTTTGAACAAATGGCATATGTGCATTTTGTTACAGGAGGTCTCAGAGAAAAGAGAAACATCACAGACAAGAGTGTTCCTGCTCCTTTAATGAATACAAATTTGCTTAATATCTAGCTCACACATTACTTCCTGGAAAACACCAGATGTAAAGTTTGAACCACAATCTGATTGAATCTCACGAGGCAGCCCACACCGAGAAAAGAACTGAAACAAACACTCAATTATAGTTCTTGCCTTAATGTTTCTCGAGGGTACAGCCTCCGGAAATCTATTACACACATCCAATATTGTGAACAGATACTTATAACCCTTTTTTGTCTTGTGCAAAGGTCCAACACAATCTATCGTCACTCGCAAAAATGGAGAGTACACAATGGTGCACAAGGCACTTTCTGATTTGGCTTACCGGCTAGCTGACAAGCATGACATGTCCGACAGTAGGAGATTACATCTCGATGCATCTTCGGCCAATAAAAATAACGCAAGACTCTCTCTTGGGCTTTACGAATACCCACATGCCCTGCCATGGGTGCTTCATGTGCCAAGCGCAACACTTTCAACCTAAAACTCTTCAGCAACACAATCTGCTCCACAACACTCCAATCTTCAACAGCAGGATGATAAGGAGGCCTCCACTTCCGCATAAGCACTCCCTGATGCATATAGAAGACCTCTGCCGACTCCTCTGTCTCCTCCCGTGTACCAGCCCCCTTACACAATGAGGCCAACTCAGGGTCCTCCTTGAGCTCCTTGATTAAGGTTTCCCTATTAAACTGAGCTGCATCTGATTAACCTAGTTTTCCAAAGAAGGTATCTCCAAGCTCAAATGCTGCCTCCTCCAGCCCTCTCTGTGGAACCACCCCCTTGGGGCGAGACTGGGCACGGGTAACGACACAGGTTGAAAACACCTCAGGATACTCCCTGGCCAAAGCCTCTGTTTCTGGTACCTCACATGGCATGTGACTAATTAAAGGGGTTACCGAAACTTGAACCCCAGCAAGATCATTCCCCAATAGCATAGAAACTCCAGGGACTGGTAATGATGGCACTACTGCTACATTAACATAGCCATTTACCAAGTTAGAGGTTAGGTACACTTTATGCAATGGCATGGCACCAAACAAACTTCCCACACCCTGAAGCAACACTGAAGAGTCATTGAAACTGGCTAATCACGAACCCCTTGTAACAACAAGGACTGAACTGCACCAGTGTCCCTGAAAATTTTAATTTTGGTTTCTGGCTCCCCAGAACCAATGGACACTGTACAGCAGGAGACAAACCCATCATACAGAGAGGGGGTTATTTCAGACTCAGGATCCACACAACTAATAGTCCTCTCTGAACCAACTACCAATGCCACAGATTTTGAAGAGTCAGTATAAGACCCACGTCTGCACTTCTGCAGAACTGGACAACCTGATTTTATATGGCCAGGTTTTCTACAATAATGGCAGATTATTTCTCCCGAGGGAGTAGAATTTACAGGTTTTTGAAGTTGACTATGAGGTTTAGAGCCAGATGGCCCTTCCCTATGACTTTTAGTCTCTGCTGATTTAACCTCTATATTAGCCTTTCTCCAACCACTGATCTCTCTTTCACTCTCGACTCCTTATGGGTAAATTCGTAAGTATCTGCCATCATAGCAGCCTTTTTAACTTCAGTCGCCCCATGCTCCTGAATGTACACTTCCTAAAGAACAGGTAGACTATTTTTAAACTGTTCCATAAGAACAAGCTGTTTTAAATCTGCAAAAGTATAAACTTCACATGCTTTCGTTCAAACACTGCCTCCTGCTGCCTAGCTACATCCAAATAGGTTTCCGCTAGCTTACGTCTAAGAGAACGGAATTTGTGCCTGTAAGTTTCTGGCACAACTTCATAGGCATTCTTCACTGCCGTTTTCACCGTGTCATACTCCATGGAGTGTGCAGAATTCAAAGCTGCATAAGCCTCCCGAGCTTTCCCCTACAGGACACTCTGAACCAAAACGGTCCAACAATTCTCCAGCCAAGCTAATTCCGTGGCTATATTCTCAAAGGCATCAAAAAACACATCTACCTCGTCTTCCTGAAATTTTGGCATTAGATGTAGACATTTGGATACATCAAACCGAGTCTCATGTCTGCGCTGTTGTTGACTCTCCATCTGCGAGAGTTTAACCTTCTCCAACTCAATCTTAGCTAACTCCAGCTCCCGCAAACTATCCTTCTCCTTCTCTCGCCTACCCTTCTCTGCTTGTTCCCTAGCCAATCTTGCCTCAATGATGGAGTCACTCAAACCTAGGGACTGAGCAAGGATCTACTATCTTAATTTTATTCAACTCTGAATCTACCTCAATCTCATAATATTCAGCAAGCTGGAGCAACTGAGGCTTCTTTAATTTTATCCAGTCCGTTGTCTGCAGATGGGCTTGGATAAAACTTTCCGGATCAAACTGAGACATTTTTGGGAAAAAATTAAAAAAATACCAAAAGCCCCCCAGCCGAAATGAGGACAGACCAGAGACCCCTAACTCTAAGGCTACTAAAATTCAAACACCAAGAGGTAACCTATATTCCCCTATTGGCCTAAAATCCCTAAGTACCACCAAAGTGTGACTACAAAACTAAAAGTACTTGACAATTTTGGCCACCTTACCTCAAGTCCTCTCATAGGACTTCTGAAAGAACACATACAACTCAAGAAGCCCCAAGTAGGCCACAATTTCCAACAGGTATTTTTGAGTCAAATCAACACCACCAAATCAGATTTCCTGAGAACTCAACCAAACATACCCAATTACCAAAGGTCTAGACTGTATACAATCAAGCAACTCTGCAATCCAATACCCACCTTAGCAAACAGCTAACCTCAACAGAGCACAAAACTATCAAGTTACAATCACACAGCCAACAATTAGATCACGAAAATAAGGTGTTGAAATCTATTGTGATGAAATGAGAACTTGGGAGGGTTCACTCTTCTTACCTAAAGATCCTCGAAGAACCCAAGCGCTGACTCCATGGTCGACCAGCCCAAGCATGTAGAGATTATTCAAAAGGGTAGGTAGTAATCTGGAGGTGCAACAGTTTCCAGAGTGCTAGAGAAAAATCAGCGCCAAAACTTCCACCATCTTATATATATATCCAAAACGACGCTCCGGTATCTGGCCTCCAAAACCAGAGGTCCTCCCCTTTAAAGGCTCCACTTCAAGATCTCAAGAAAAGTAAGACCCCCCCCCAGTGGCTGGAGTGTGTATTGTGGGAGTCAAGTGTCTATCCCAGTGCACCTAGTTTATAAGAATCTATATTCAACACCATTAACTCTATTGAGAGAAAATCCCAGTTACGAAAATAATCACACCCCTATGTAAGTCAAGGCCTCCTTAATCAACAACATTTTTATTTTGTCAATAAGGTCCATACCACACTTCTGACATATTTCATAAAATATCACCATTTAATATTCTAAACATGTACATAAACAAATGCATACATTTTCAAATGACCTTGCCTTTTCCCCACAGATATCAAATAGAAATCAGAAGAATATCTGTTAAACATACCTGAAAACCTGATTTTGGTGGCCTTAAAAGTACACTTACCCTATAATATAGCGTGATTCATATATCAAAGTATATGATCACATTCTAAAGTTGTCATATTGAGAAACAATGATAGAAACATTTTACTTCTCAACCTCAAGTAGACTGTAAGTAATTATTCAAATTTCAAAATTTAACAACCTGGCTATTAGCTCAGACATTACATAATGTGGGTTAAAAGCTAAGTAGAACACTTGCTATTCATCATAATGACACGTTGGCTAGCTGCAGCAAACATTAGAAAAGTAAGCCTAATGCAATAAAAAGTTTTGATGACTTTGTTCACTTGAGATGGCTAAAGAAAAAAACACAAACTTCAAACAAAATGACTGTTACCAACCTGACATGGCGCGCGCTCCTCTGCTCTTTGGGGCTTGAAAACTCAAGAATCCGATAGCTGCTAATCACAACGTATTAGTTGACTGCACAAACTTCTTGTCACACAGCCCACAACACCAACTCACGTTTTTCAGAACAAATTCAAAAAAGCCACACCGAATTTCAGCTGTCTAAAATGCTTCATGAAGGCTGTGGTAAATTCAAAGACTGCCCATTACCACTGCTGCAATGCCCATTATCACAAGTGTCTGTGGTGCTGCATCAGCATTCATCTTCCATCAGTTCAACAATTTTTTTCCCCTCGTGTAAGACACCTCTGTGTTGATATCTTATGTGGAAAAAAAAAAAATAAATACACACACACACACATTATATTAATTAATTATATTCTTATTGAAAGATGATACAGTAAACATATTAAAAATATTTCAGTGCAAATTTTCTGGTTCAACTTACAATGAACACTAATTATACAACTTTGCTATAAAAACTTTATCATGGAGGTAGTTTAGACCAGTTCTAAAAAAAATATCACTCAACACTAAACACACCCTTGTATTTACAGAAACTTTGAAAAAGCTAAACTTTTTAAGAAATATAATTCTGTTTAAAAATTTCTACAAAAAACAATAAACAAATTTCTTAAAATTGTGTTATTTGTGTTTGGTAGATTATTTCCTGGTTGTAACAATGCTTCTGGGCAATAAATCTTATACAGTTGGAAAGCCTGTTAAATGATGCCACATTTACCTTTTAAAGAGGCGCAACCCACATTCTCAGCTCTACTGCTCATCCCACAAATGCATGTTCCTTACAAATGTGGCACCGTTTAAAGGGGAAATTAACAGGCTTTCCAACGGTATGAGATAAACTGCCAAGAAGCATTGTTACAACAAAAAAAAATAATCTACCAAACACAAATTTCCTTACTTTTTGTGCTAAGTTTATTTTTATAAGATACTCTTTGCAGTTATTTGACATTATTTCATTTGAATTTTGCCAGTCTTTGCTTTCATTATTGTTTTTTGGATTTTGCTGATAAGGTCTTTTGCTTCTGGAATCTCTCCAGAGTCTGCTTCGTGGTTTGCTTGAGTTTTGACAGAAGTTTCAAGGGTGGGTGGGTCTTAGAAGACTACGTTCACCGTGAATCTCCTTTCGTCATCGATTTTGGACTTACAGGTGCTCTGAAACCTCCTCTGGGACCTAGCCACGCCCACCCCACCCCTAAATGGAACAAGCTTTTTTCCCCATACACAGCATCAGGTTAATTATCACTGTTCTGTATTAACCCTGTCATACTACCATAGCTACAGCTTTTTTAGTTAGCTTTCTAGTAACCGCCAACACGCTGTCTGTCACTGGGTTCTCTTGCCTGACCCGTGGAAGCTTTTTTCGCAGGACAAATTTGCCTGTTCTTTACCATGACCCTACTAATCTCTGTATTTTTTTGTTCCCTTTGTCTGGTTTTCTTTCTCCTGTCTCTCTCTCATGCTTTGAGATGTCCTGCTGCTCTCCAGGTGTTGCCCTGATCCAGCCCCTGTGTATCCTGTACAAGATCCTGGCCTTGTCTCATCTACACTATCATGCTTGGCCATGCTGTTTTACCTCAGATTAACTCTGCACCTACTTTTAATTCACACAGAATCCCTGATCACCTTCTCCTTCCTCAGACTCATACATCACTAATATACTACATTTACATTACTATAACCCCTTCATCTGTCATCATTTCACTTTTACTTCTGTTCTGTTCTCTGTTGTGTCTCCGGTGTGGACCCGAGGAGGATGGGTTCCCCGTATGAGTCTTGGTTCTTTCCAAGGTTTCTTCCTCATGTGCTGAGGGAGTTTTCGCTTGCCACTGTTGCCCCTGGCTTGCTCATAGGAGGCTTGGACCCGGATCTCTGTAAAGCTGCTTTGTGACGACTTTTTGTTGTGAAAAGCGCTATATAAATACAATTTGATTTGATTTGAATTAAATTTTAGTATTAAATAGCTGTTACAAACATTATAATAAATAGCTGAATGGTCTGAAGATATTGCAGATGCTCATATTTCTTCCCTATGTGTTTTTTCTCCATTCAGTTGACTAGAATTTTAAAAGGCTTATATTAGTGATTTGTGCAAAAATATGTATGGTCTTGCTTAATGTAATTATTATACTGTCTAGATAAAGTTTTATACAATTTCTTGTATTGTCAAATACGCTTTTTTTTCAACACAATATATATAGCAGGAAGTTTAAAAAAAAAACAGAAGTCTAAAAAAGTGCAGGAACATATGTTTGCAATCTGGAATAAAGAATACAAAACATAAATTAATTGTTATACTGACACAATTCCCAAAGTTAAAAGTCTGCATATTAAATACCAAACACAATGTTATTTTCAAAACACACACAGCATAGCAAAACTAGCACTAAATGTTAATCCCTATTTACAAGCACAATACTGGAGTTTTCTGTTCTTTTTTAAATGCTGAAGCAGTTACTTTTTGTTCTTGTTTCATCAGAAAATAACTGTCACTCTGTTTAAGGTGGAACAGGAGAACTTTTAACTGGATGCTAGCTAACATTAGCAGATGCTAACATACAAATATTCTGTAAAAAAAAAAAAATAAAATAAAATAAAAATTAAAATTTAAGCAGTACATTTCTTCGTAGATGTCTTTCAGTAACTGTAAAACATTTATTTAAATTATTTGCAATTTGCTAAGACACATGGAAGACCTTTACATCCTGAGGTAGTGATAGCTTACAACCCGGTCTCACACCTACTCGTGGTATAGTCACATATATAGGAGACTGCAATTCATGCTGAAAATATGCGATATGTCACGAATTGCAGATTACTATATCACGAGTAGGTGTGAGACCGGGTTGTAGCTTAACATTACTGGCTGATGTAACTTTGGTAACTGACAAAGCGACACATTTATGTTATGATTAAAACCAATATTTAACAAAAAATATATTCATTAAGCACATGTAAAATGTTGTATTCTAATCAAATGATATTTAAAAGAGACCGTAGCAAACTGGCTTCAATGGGAAAGCTCCATGGCTGGCGTTGCCAGCTCCCGCACGAGTTATGCACAGGGGCCATGTCTTCATTAATTCAGACTTATTATCCTGGATTTAAGTCCTTTATAGAGTATTTAGTTATTTTTTTATAACGTCTCTTCCTTACACATGTAAACAATCGTACACACACAAAAATGCGTGTATTTGTATAACTAAAAATGTGAGTCTGTAAACAAGTTTTAGTCCCCACACCGAGATTATATCCATCCACACACAGACAAAGAGAGAGTCCACCAGTTTCGCTACACTACACTTTGTTTGGGTTTTTATGTACTGTTTCTAATTCTATATTTTTGTTGTGATATCAGTTATAATTGAATATGTATTTTGTCTTGTTCACCAGTGATATTTTTCAGTTACTGTAGTTAAAACAGCATTTAACTAATCCTTACATATTCATGATAGGATTTACATCACACACTGTAGCTGACACGAAACATAAATCCTTTGTGAACATAGTCCCTACGTTTCATCTGAATTATTCATAACATAGTGAGCGAAGCACTGACCTATGGCTACGTTGAGCCCTACGTGAGCAGTGTGAAGACAGCAATATTAGTAAGCTGATCCCCATAGCAACTGGAAGTTAATTTTTCACAATAAAAAACCTCTGGTGTTTAGTACCTTAAAATTTGTAAACATGCATATTATTATATAACTTCATTCATAACATGCTCTAAAGCTTTTCATAATTTTATATCAAACAAACATCACTATTCTCTCACACTGTGTGTGACACATACTGAGATTTGACATTGATAAATTATGTGCATTCTTTTAATAGCATACTGCTAAACAAAACAGTGTCAATACAAACCCATGGTGAAATTAACTTTCCAGATCCTCCTCTTTCTGTAAACATGTATATGTTAAAAGATACATTAAATTACTTATGTTTTATTTAATTATGTGTATCTACTTCTATATATAAATTAAGAGAGGATAAATCTCCTTCAAAATGAAATTGAACAAAAAATTCTAAATTAAAAAAGGGTTTTTTCAGCAGTTCAGTGGTGGTTGAAGTGAGGGGTTTATATATATATATATATATATATATATATATATATGTGTGTGTGTGCGTGTGTGTGTGTGTGTGTGCGTGCTTTAAAACGTATTTATATATGCATAATGTTTATACAAAATCTCATAAAAAAAAAAAAAACATGGTCAAATCCAACACGTTTAGAGACCAACGACATTCCATACACCTGGACCCCCATGACTACTGACGAAGAACACTCAGAAAAGTGACACTGAGCCTGCTGTGGGCCAACGCTGTTTTCTGACTGTGACTCTGAGCCGAGTGTAGTCAATTCACAAAAAACATTATAAGAACGCAGTACCAAAGCATGGCTCAATGTTGCATGTAGGTATTTGAGTATACACTAAGTAGGCTACGAGCTTATTGTTTTTAGTCCAATACATTTTATAAACTTGAATTCCTGTTTTTTTTTCTTTCATCTGTTTTAAATTATGCTCTAAACGTGTTGGATTCTCCGTGTTAACACGCAGCGTATAATTTCGTGTTAACACGTTAAGTTTGTGTATTTCGTGAATCATGATGCTTTACTGCCACCTACTGGTGTATGGCGTTATTGCTGAAACAACATAAAGCCTTAACTTACCAAATAACGGAAACAATTCCAGTGTTTAATGTTCTGAACAATGTTTATGAGATTTTGTATAAACATTATACAAACATAATATTTATATAAACATAAATACGTTTAAAAGCGCACACACACATATATATATATATACCCCTCACTTCAACCACCACTGAATTTACTGCTGAAAAAAGCCCTTTTTTAATTCAGATTTTTTTGTTCAATTTAATTTTGAAGGAGATTTATCCTCTCTTAACATATATAAGTACATACACATAATTAAATAACACATGAGTAAATTAATGTATCTTTACACATAGTATACATGTTTACAGAAAGAGGAGGATCTGGAAAGTTAATTTCACTATGGGTTTGTATTGACACTGTATTGTTTAGCAGTATGCTATTAAAAGAATGCACATAATTTATCAATGTGAATGAATTACGCCTCAGTATGTGTCACACACAGTGTGAGTGAATAGTGATGTTTGTTTCTTATAAAATTATGAAAAGCTTTAGAGCATGTTATGAATGAAGTTATATAATAATATGCATGTTTACAAATTTTAAGGTACTAAACAACAGTTTTTTTTTATTGTGAAACATAAACAGCTTACTAGTATTGCTGTCTTCACACTGCTCATGTAGGGCTCAACGTAGCCACAGGTCAGTGCTTAGCTCACTATGTTATGAATAATTCAGATGAAACGTAGGGACTACGTTCACAAAGGATTTATGTTTCGTGTCAGCTACAGGGTGTGATGTAAATCCTATCATGAATATGTAAGTACGCCCGGATTTGAGGCCTCCCATTGGCGAAAACCTTAAGAAGCGTGTAAACGTGTCAATTTTGGTCACGTTATCACGACAAAATTTTACGTGTCAACACGCAAATTTTTAATAACGTGTTAACGAGCATGTGTTCACACGTTTAGAGCCCAACGCTGTTCTATAAGAGACCAACGCCATTCCATACACCTGGACCCCCATGACTGCTGACGAAGTGACACTGAGCATTACATTATCACTCACACTATACAGTGTAAAAAGAAAATTGCTTCAATTGGTAACAAGTAATTCAATTAAGTTTTTTCAATTTATTTTTTTAAGGTTAAACTTAAACAATTAAGTTGGATAAACTTAATTGAATTACTTGTTACCAATTGAAGCAATTCAATTAAGTTGGATCAACTGTTTTCTTTTTACAGTGTACTTAAAATACAGCTTACATTTAAATAATTTTAAAAGTGTTTTTTAGCATGTTATTTTAGTTTTGCAAATAGGAGTCAAATACCTTTACGCTACTCAGAAATTCAACTTGGTTAAAATAATAAATCTACATTGCACAAATGGAATATTTTAAAATTTTATTGTGAAAACCTCACAAACTTAGTTTTTCACAAAAACTTGTGCATTAAACATACTACAGATGCATCCCATCTCCTCCAAAGGCTGCCCTTCTACTCCTGTACAGTTTAAGGAGTTTTGGCACATGTGTCCAGTGCATCATGAAACTGACTCTTCAGGTTGATGGCAGTTATTCTACGAAACTCACTGCATATCTAGAGAGAGAGAGGAGTAAACAATAGAGAATACAGATTATCAGTCATTACGTACAGAGCCTGAACATTTCTAGACAAACACTGATTCAGTTGATAACAGTTATGCAGGGATCCAGACAAAAACCATGCCGTCATCCCAAGGCCAAAAAAATAGCCCACAGGAAAATTGCTCTTTTGGGACGCTTTCGTGACAAATGTTGTGCGCGATAAAACTTGTTGCCTTTAAATAACATTACTGTGGTTGGACAATGCTGTACGCTTCTTGGTTAATAAGTAAATAACTAAAAAAATAAGTAAATAATCCAAACAGCTGATGACTTCGCATTATAACAGTTTTGGAACTGTTCTGGGGAAAAAAAGTTAAGTATCATTTTAGACAAGTAAACTAGATTGGTTCACACTAGGTTTTGCAGTGTGAAACAATCCTACAAAAACTATAAAAAGAAAAATATGCTGAAATGGGCCAGAGTCACAAGTACAGCAAACAAACACTACTCACCTGACTCTCCAAGAACAGTGCTGGCCATCATTCTCGAACCAGACCAACCAGAGGTTCCTGCTCAACAAGCTCCTTCCACCGTAAAGAAAATGTTTGGACCCTTTTTATCTATCTCAGCCCTCATTGCCTTTCTCTCTTCTTCCAAGGAATCCTCACTCAGCCCTGCAGGGCTATATCGCAAACATCTTTATAATCACAAAGATCACATTTGAAGGTAGAACTTTGGTGACATGTAGATAATTTACTGTGACATTTTGAAAAACGACATATCAAGGAACACACACAATTGGAGTGAAAACAGGGCCAGCGTGTACCATGAAATCCATGGCGTACTCTGTGGTGCTTCAACCCAACGTCTGTGTCTTGGCTTGTGAAAGAGCAGATTTTGCACTTCATCTAATGTATCCCTTTTTTCCTTGAAAATGAAAACAATATTAGTGTTAGTATTGTCATTGTACACAATTATAGTTTGTAAATGCAATTACAGAACCACAAACTCTATGTAACGTTATTTAATGTTTTTGTAATTTATTTACACACACACACACACATATATTACATTTAGCTAAATGTTTTGAGAAACAGACGATGTTAGGTATAGTGCTAGTGCTGTTAGACACCTACGAACTTCTCAAAAGCAAAACAAAAAACAAATAGTAGGTCTGATTCAGACAATACGGATATTTTTGTATCTTTGACGGCTTAATCTTGTAATAACACCCTGCTGCTTTCATATAAATGATATCAGACTAAAGGAGCGTTGTTGTAGTCAGCATCCTGAATTTTCCGTTCTACCTTAAACAGCTCAACAAACACCGAGGAGGCTCAATATAGCGTTACCTATTCCGGTATTTAAGGTGGAATGGAAAAAAGCCAGCCAACAAGATACATAACATTTTCAAAATAGAACATAAAGAAAGCGCTCAGGCTTGTTACAGCCTGCTTGAGTCTGTTACGTTGGGCATTTGATTAAATGAAACAAACGGCTCATATTCAAACTTTCCATGGCTCAGTCGAGTTGGCAAAGTTAGCTAATATAACAATGCCACGGCAATTTCCCTCACATATTCACGGCTTTAAGATAGTGTTAAAACTAGAAACGTAACTTTAAAATGCTTTGTGAACTATCACTAGTTATTTACCTCAATCTTGAATTTCTCCAAACTTCGAGCCACAACAAAGAGGAATCAACCGTCCTTCGCGCGTATTCCCGAACCTCCCACTGAGCATGCGCATGACTAGAACAGAGCATGCGCAGGTTTATCTTAATCAGCAACTTTTCCAAACAAATCTTCTCAACACATTTTTTATGTTGTGCCTACAGGTTGATCAGAACAATACATTTCGTGTTAGATGAACTATCACACAATTGAGTTCTATTCCCAACTCACTATTTCAATGTATAATCAACTAAATTTGAAGTTAGATTTTTTACAGTGCAGTCTGTTTTTTTTTTTAAGGTTTATTAAATGTTTGGTTATGGTGGGTAGCATACTTACTGTTTTATCCGAGTCACGTCGACCGTCGATGTTCGGAAGAAAAAGCGGGGCGCACCTGTTGTCGGTACCAGAGATCTGCCTCGCGCAAAGCTTACGTAATGACGTCAGACGTAAAGCTGCTTTAAACTTAATTGTTTCACGTAGTCTCAAAGTAAAAAGTTATTTTGAGATAAAATGTGTGACTTTTAAGTTAATTGAACTCATGAAAGTAAGTTGTAGGAACTAAGGCAAAAGAATTAATTGAGGTTAATGTAAATAAGTCTATAATAGGAACTACTGCCCAAATACACTTTTTAGAGTGTACAAATGAGTATGTGCAAGTGTGTAAAGCTCTGATATTTAAGTACCCTTTTCTGAAGGAAAATGAGGGGAATGGATGTGTGAGTTAATTCTAATAGTGAAAATTACTTTATTGTTGTTTTTATACTTGTTCTTGTATAATTCAATTTGGAAACAGGTTATTTTCATTTTAAATGGCTTGGCCTGCTCTAAGTGTGTAGAATTACATGAGGTTTCGTAGTTACGGCTGGTAAAATATAGCGCGGATAAGCCCGTTGCAGTGGGCAGACAAGGTGCACTATATTCTGAAGCAACTTTGCGGTTGTATTTTTGGTTGTACACAAGGGACCAAAACTTGCTATATGTTGCTGAACAGCTTTTGATTTGCTCTACAACATTTCTTGTCGACTTTTCTTAGTAAGATAGGGATATCCAAACTCAGATATTTCTGTAATGGTAATTTTTATATGTCTCTGTTGAAAGAACTTGTCTGCTTGTTTGTCAGTATATTCATTTCTAATCGTCAACAGAGCTCAAAAACTAAGTGTATGTCAGGTCAGCTCGAGGTCAATGCTTTATTAGAACAAACCACATCTTGTATATCAAACTGAGATGTCTCTAAGGAAACTAAGCTTGCAGAAACATCGAGTGATTATCTTATGGTTATGACGTATAAACTACCTATATAAATATCTCTGTGAAAACATCTCCTTTGTCCACATTCACATAGTACTCTCTGCTATTGTATGTTGACCACCTTAAGGTTAAATAAACTACTTTCTGATTCCAAATGCTCTGTTAGATTTCAATTCTTAATACTTGTCCTTATTTTCTCCATCACAATTTCAAAAATACATATCAAATTCAAATGTGTACACAGTGCACATTTTAAAATGCTTGTGACAATGATACATGTGTACGTTGAACGTTTTCAAACCCATGCCTTCTTTTTTGTACAAGACTCTGTGTATAATCAGTAATGTTGGAATTGAAATGTCCAAAATTGGAATAATCTGAAATATGTAACATGGAAAAGGTTAAGTACTAGCTGCCTGAGTACCATTTTCAAATGACCAATCATATGTTGCATTAACTTAATAAAAAATAAATAAAAACTACACTGACATACTACCATCTGGCCACAAATGGGAGTATGTGTCCACAATTCCATTTAGACCTAACAGGTGGTGGTGGGGTCTTAGGTCCGAAAGGCCATTTAGTCGAGAAAATAGCAGTTGCTTACCTCTTCGTAGTACCACACCATCCCAATCCACATATATGATACGCTGCTTGGTGGACCTTATCGGCCTAGCGCGCGGCGCACCCTAGACGATTTTTTTTGCAGAGCCCGGGGTCGGGTCCTGGGCACACGTGGTGGGAGCTAAAAATCCTCAAAGTTTGGGCCTTTTACCCGCAATTCTGCATCAATCCACCAGGTGGCTCCCGGAACGTCTCGATTCCAATATATTCCATTACATTCCATTACAGGCAAATATATTGGGATTGGGATGGCGTATATATTTATCATTCGTTGAAGTGTTTTGTAATGTTTTTAATACTTTTAACATGCCCAACATCCATAGACATTAACATTTTAAAGTGTTGGCTACTTTGATAAGGCAACACAAACGTCCTTTCACAAAGTTTCCAACTATCTTTGATATATTTATAATGCCAGTAAACCGACAAACACGTAACCACAGTGAGCCAGCCTGCCCTTCTGAAACTCTTGTCCGAACGCCTTACTTTCAAATTTTCAAGTTACCTAACGTTACTGCTGCATTACTTAAGGTGGAAGCGAAAAATGTAAAAGCTTCTGAGCGAACACCAGTCAGAATCCGAATGTTAAACAATACACCTGCATATAGTCAGCACAAAAAGATTGCTCACACATTAAAATCATGCCCAAGATAATGGAACGATGACGTTCAGAAGTAAGTTATAATCCAGCGTCAGGTAATTTAATGTGGAAGCGAAGAGTTGCAATAGAGCTTCTGGGCAACTTCAATGTTAAGAATCAGTAGTTTAAAATTATACAAGCACATACAGGTGCTGGTCATAAAATTTGAATGTATGCAAGACATGGGTTTCAGCTGTCATGTTCCTTATGCCAAGCCACTCTTGAACAAGAGACAGCGTCAGGAAAAAGGACTGGACTGCTCCTGAGTGGTCCAAAGTTATGTTCCCTGATTAAAGTAAATTAGATTAGATTAGATTCGACTTTATTGTCATTGTGCAGAGTACAAGTACAGGGCCAATGAAATGTAGTTAGCATCTAACCAGAAGTGCAATATATTACATTATTTACATAAAGTGCAGTAGTGATATTATAGTGATTTTCGTGCCCTGCCCAGGCAGCGTTTATGGTAGATGTCCTCGAAGGAACTTGAAACTGGACACCTGATCCACTGCAGTTCCGTTGATGTAAATGGGGGCGTGAGCTTGATTCCTAGTCCGTCTGAAGTCCATGATGATCGCCTTTGTTTTGAGCATGTTTAGTACTAGGTTATTGTTTTGGCACCACAAGGACAGATGCTGTACTTCATCCCGGTAGGGCGTTTCATTATTGTCTGTAATCAAGCCTATCACCATGGTGTCATCTGCGAATTTGACTATGGTGTTTGAACCATAGGCAGGTACACAGTCATGGGTGAAGAGAGAGTACAGAATCGGGCTAAGAACACAACCTTGTGGAACGCCAGTGTTCAAGGTGATGGTTGATGAATGAAGGTTGCCTAATCTAACAGATTGGGGTCTGTTAGACAGGAAGTCTAAAATCCAGTGGCAGAGTGATGTGCTGATACCCAGATGGTTGAGTTTGGATATCAGCATAGACGGAATCACTGTGTTGAATGCAGAACTAAAATCGATGAACAGCATACTCACCTATGAGTTTTGACAGTCCAGTTGGGTTAGTGCCGTGTGTAGTGCTGTTGAGATAGCGTCCTCGGTGGATCTGTTGCTACGATAAGCAAACTGGTGTGGGTCCAGCGTAGCAGGCAGGCAGGATTTCAAGTGAGAAAGAACTAGTCTTTTAAAGCACTTGGAAATTATTGGGGTGAGTGCTACAGGTCGAAAGTCATTAAAGTCTGAAGCAGTAGAATGCCTAGGCACAGGCACAATGATGGCTGACTTAAGGATAGATGGTACAGCTGCCTGGGCAAGCGAAACATTAAAGATGTGAGCGAAGACACCCGCAAGTTCCACAGCACAAGCTCTTAGCACACGGCCAGGTACACCATCAGGGCCAGCTGCCTTCCGTGCATTCACTCTGCTCAGCATGCAACTGACATCCGAAGTGGAAAGTACAAGTGGGTTGTCGTCGGTGGAAGATTTATTGAAGATATCAATATCATCTGGTCGAAACGAGCGTAGAAGTTGTTCAGCTCATCAGGGACTGAAGCACTGTTGGTAGATGGAACAAAGCTAGTTGGTTTATAGTCAGTCAGGGCGTGTATTCCCTGCCACGTACGCCGAGGGTCAGAGGAGGTAAAGTGCTCCTCAATCCGGCGTTTGTAGCAGTGCTTGGCTATAGCTATTAGTCTCTTCATATTGCCAGCAACCCCAGTGGGCGGTACAGAGGACTCTTGTACCCTGAGCGCTTGTTGATTTGTTTCAGGACAGAGTTAGTGTAGGTGTCCAAGTGGATGTGTGAGACTGTGGTGGCTCGGGCAGCATACTCACTCCAGTCGGTGTGCTGGAACTGTTGCTGAAGGAAGGAGTCAGCCCCATCCATCCAGATCTTTACAGTTCTGGTTGAAGGCTTAATCCTATGCATGACTGCAGTGTATTTGGGAAGCAGGAACAAAGAAAGATAATCGGACAGTCCAAGATGGGGGAGGGGTGTTGTTTTGAAGCTGGTTAAAGTCAAACCGATGCTGAATCCGGTGTTTGTGCGGTGAATGTTAATTTCCAAAAGTGTCTGTCTGTCGTAACTGTAGTTCGCAAGAGTTATTTGCGCAAGAAAACTGGAGATAGCTAAGTACAGAAGTATAACATCACTAAAACCGGTAAGACGCTGAGCCTCGCAGTGTGATCGCGATGCCATCTTGGTCCTGGGAGACCAAGGACCATTTCCTATGGAAATCAAGGTCCCAGAATCTGGAGGAAGAGAGGAGAGGCACAGAATCCACGTTGCTCGAGGTACCCTGCAAAGTTTCCACAGTCAGTGGCAGTTTGGGGTCCCATGTCATCTGATGGTGTGGGTCCACTGTATTTTCTGAGGTCCAAGGTCAACGCAGCCGCCTACCAGGGAGATTTAGATTACTTTATGCTTCCTTATGCCTCCAAGCGAGGTGGGTTAGTGCAGTGTGTAGTGCTGTTGAGATAGCGTCCTCGGTGGATCTGTTGCTACGATAAGCAAACTGGTGTGGGTCCAGCGTAGCAGGCAGGCAGGATTTCAAGTGAGAAAGAACTAGTCTTTTAAAGCACTTGGAAATTATTGGGGTGAGTGAGGCACAAGCACAACGATGGCTGACTTAAAGATAGATGGTACAGCTACCTGGGCAAGCGAAACATTAAAGATGTGAGTGAAGACACCCGCAAGTTCCACATCACAAGCTCTTAGCACCCGGCCAGGTACACCATCAGGGCCAGCTACCTTCCATGCATTCACTCTGCTCAGCATGCGACTGACGTCCGAAGTGGAAAGTACAAGCTCGCACAAATCACTCAGAGAGAGCGGGCAGCATGCACAAAACACTCAGAGAGAGCGCGCAGTTTGCACAAAACACTCAGAGAGCGCGCAGATTGCACAAAACACTCAGCGAAAGCGCGCAGCACGCACAAAACCCTCAGCGAGAGCGCGCAGTTTGCACAAAACACACAGAGAGAGCGCAAAGCTCGCAAAAAAAAACTCAGAGAGAGCGCGCAGTTCGCACAAAACACTCATAGAGAGCGCGCAGTTTGCACAAAACACTCAGAGGGATGCGCAAAGCTCGCAAAAAAAAAAAAAAAAAAAAAAAAAAAAACCTGAGAGAGCGCGCAGCGCGCACAAAACATTCAGCGAGAGCGCGCAGTTTGCACAAAACACACAGAGAGAGCGCGCAGCACGCACAAAACACTCAGAGAGAGCGCGCAGCACTCACAAAATTTCTGTTGAAGCCATAGCATAACTCAATGGTGAGTCAAAAGCGGCAGAGGTTACTTTTTTTTTAAAAAACCGTGACCCAGGCAAAGCTCCATATTTGTAACGGCAAATGCAAAGCTGGTTAAGGCATAACTTTGTTGGGGTTAACCTTTTGTCTGAAGTGTCTTACATAACTTCAAGTCTTGTGTGAATGTGTTCACCGGAAAAATACTCCAACAGCGCTCCGTATAACATGGATAAAACAATTATTTACAACACATACCAAGTCGACGTTAACAGAGCACGTTTTATAAATAATATAGAAGACACGGGTTAGCCTTTTTTTTGTAAGCACAGGGCTGACATTTTATGAAACACACTTTACCTTGTGTGAGCACTATATCTACAATGTTTGAATCCATTTTTAAAAAAGGTTCTTCTTTTTTGCAGCTTGAACACAACTAAATCAGATGCAGTGGGCATGTAAATTTTGCAAATTTGTGTATGAAAGAAAGGGCAACTGCTTAGACATTACAGATACAGAAACATGGTGGTTACAGCCACCAGTGAAACGCATGTTGGAGCGCTGGCCAGCCCTTTTCAGAAAGCAGCAGGTATGGTAACAAATATGTAATTTATGTAAAATAAAACATACAATCGTATTAACATGAACATATTACTTCTACAAGAGTAAATGTATTTTAATTTGTGTAATCTGTTAATGTGGTACAAATCGAATTATGGCTCTATGTGTGCTGTGTTTTTCCTAAAGGTTTTTGCTGAGTTCACAAGGGTGGCAAGTAAAGATCTTGAACAAGACTTTTTTGAGGCCTTGGACAGTCACACCCCACGATTCCTTGAGATCTTTAAATCCAGGAAAGGAATTATTGGCAGTACACTTGCAGACATTGTTGCCCAAGTTGAAATTAAGGTAAGGAATCTTTTTATTACAATTTGGAATGTTACTTTTATAAGAGTGATCCAGTCACCTCCTTAATGGAACACTAGATAATATTTTTTACCTTAATTTTTTAGCTTAATTACAGCTTAAAAATCATTGTGATGCTCCACTGATCTTAGCTAGTGTTCCTTTAAGGTTGGTTAGTTTTCCTGTAGACTTGTCATCATCAACTAATTCCAAACATGAGAACCAACATTTATTTGCCATGGAGCTGCACTATTTCCCGAAAACTATTAAAGACAAATCAGTTATTTTTGTGCTGTGTAATGTTTCTTTCATTTTTAATGGTTCTTTCTAAAACCATGGAGCCCAAAGACAGACAAGTTAAACAAAACAGCACAAACACCCAATAATATTTTTTTTAGCAGATGAATCCTGTTTTAATGGGATGGTAACATATATTATAGAACACAGACACCTATGTGTTTTAACTTATAATTTATCACACATTTGTCTCATGTTTATTTTTAGATATTTTGGTTTGTTTTTTCTTAACTTGTAGATCCAGGATATTACACCAATGTGGACTGCTGTCCTTCGTTGTCTTCCAGGTTTATCTTGGAGATTAGGCAGTGAGTACTTCAAGGTCTGTTTTGTAAGTATTACATCAAATTGTATAATTAAAATTTACTTAGTGAAGACATGAAGGTTTTGCAATAATATATTTTTTCATTATATTTACCTTTTGTCTGCAGGATTCAGATACCATCACAGATTTCATTCAGGTTCCTGATGGGTTATTGACTGTTATACCTGAAGACAGCCAGCAACCAGGTCCAAATGCCATACACTTTGAGCCATCTAGCATTAATATCATACTGGAAGGTAACGTTATGGAGAACATTGAAAACCATGCTCAAGCTATTTGCCTGACATTTGAACTACTATAAAACCTTCATTTGGACTATCCCAAAAGACTGGAGAACACATTTGACTTGCTAAACCTGGGAGTAGGCAATCTGAGCCCAAAATAATTTAAGGGATTTCTAAGTTTCGATGGACCCAGCTTTACCCTCTTATTGATGTTAGGCTCTCATTTATATGGTTTGCACTTGCAAAATGTTCTTGTGTTGTTCATAATGTGTCAAAGCACTTAAATTTATTGTGCAAAACTTTAGCTTGGTTAAGTGCATTAAACATTATTGTACATTTTTGTTTATTACACAGACTGTGCCATTTGAGTCATTCAAGAATAAAGATTACTGGAGGTTTTCTTTTAAAAAATATTTTTAATTGACTTAAATGTGGAATTAATTTTATTTTTGGGTAACTTTATGTATTTAGATAGGCTGATGTGCTCTGTGATGTAATGGAATTTGATTAAAATAAACCAGAAGTACTACTGAATAATAATTCTTTGTTGTGCTTACTTTATTTTTCTAAGGCAATCGGTTTCCTAAATTCTATTAAGTAAACAGGACTCTTGTGGAATTATGTTAACTTGGGTAACATAAGTTGGCAGTACTTAAAAATGGCAACTTGCATCTATGTACTACTTAATGTCAGAACAACTCATATCAATTAAGTAAATACAGTTGCGTTTTAAGTACACTTAAATGATAGACGTTAAGTTAACATAACTTCAAAATAATAGTTATATTTACTTAACTATTTCAAGGCAACCGGATTCCTAAATTCCTTTAAGTAAGATCAACTTATCACATTTTACAGTGCAAAGAAAAACCTCAGCGAGAGCCCGCAGGACGTACAAAACACTCAGCGAGAGGGTGCAGCACGCACAAAACCCTCAGCGAGAGCGCGCAGCACGCACAAAACACACAGAGAGAGAGCACAGTTTGCACAAAATACTCAGAGAGACCGCAAAGCTCGCAAAAAAAACCTAAGAGAGATAGCGCAGTCCGCACAAAACACTCAGCGAGAGCCAGCAGTTTGCACAAAACACTCAGATCGCAAAGCTCGCAAGAAAAACCTCAGACAGATCGCACAGCACGCACAAGATACTCAGAGAGATCGCAAAGCAAAAAAAACCTCAGAGAGAGCGCACAGTTTGCACAAAACACACAGAGATCGCAAAGCTCGCAAAAAAACACAGAGATCGCAAAGCTCACAAAAAAACCTCAGAGAGATCGCGCAGCACCCACAAAACACTCAGAGAGATCGCAAAGCTCACAAAAAAACCTCAGACAGATCGCGCAGCACCCACAAAACACTCAGAGAGATCACAAAGCTCGCAAGAAAAGCCTCAGAGAGATCGAGCAGCACGCAAAAAACACTCAGAGAGATTGCAAAGCTCATAAAAAAAACCTCAGAGAGATCGCGCAGCATGCACAAAACACACAGAGAGATCACAAAGCTCACAAAAAAAAAAACATCAGAGAGATGGCGCAGCACGCACAAAACACACAGAGAGATCGCAAAGCTCACAAGAAAACCTCAGAGAGAGCGCGCAGCCCGCACAAAACACACAGAGAGATCGCAAAGCTCACAAAAAAACCTCAGAGAGATCGCAAAGCTCGCAAGAAAAACCTCAGAGAGATCGCAAAGCTCACAAAAAAAAACTCAGACAGATCGCGCAGCACGCACAAAACACACAGAGATCGCAAAGCTCGCAAAAAAACCTCAGAGAGATCGCAAAGCTCGCAAGAAACGCCTCAGACAGATCGCGCAGCACCCACAAAACACTCAGAGAGATCACAAAGCTCGCAAGAAAAGCCTCAGAGAGATCGAGCAGCACGCAAAAAACACTCAGAGAGATCGCAAAGCTCATAAAAAAAACCTCAGAGAGATCGCGCAGCATGCACAAAACACACAGAGAGATCACAAAGCTCACAAAAAAAAAAACATCAGAGAGATGGCGCAGCACGCACAAAACACTCAGAGAGATCGCAAAGCTCACAAGAAAACCTCAGAGAGAGCGCGCAGCCCGCACAAAACACTCAGAGAGATCGCAAAGCTCACAAAAAAACCTCAGAGAGATCGCAAAGCTCGCAAGAAAAACCTCAGAGAGATTGCGCAGCATGCACAAAACCCACAGAGAGATCGCAAAGCTCACAAAAAAAAACATCAGAGAGATGGCGCAGCACGCACAAAACACACAGAGAGATCGCAAAGCTCACAAAAAAACCTCAGAGAGAGCGCGCAGCCCCCACAAAACACTGAGAGATCGCAAAGCTCACAAAAAAACCTCAGAGAGATCGCAAAGCTCGCAAGAATAACCTCAGAGAGATCGCAAAGCTCGCAAGAAAAACCTCAGACAGATCGCGCAGCATGCACAAAACACACAGAGAGATCGCAAAGCTCACAAGAAAAGCCTCAGAGAGATCGCAAAGCTCACAAAAAAACCTCAGAGAGATCGCAAAGCTCGCAAGAAAAACCTCAGAGAGATCGCGCAGCATGCACAAAACCCACAGAGGGATCGCAAAGCTCACAAAAAAACTCAGAGAGAGCGCGCAGCACGCACAAGATACTCAGAGAGATCGCAAAGCTCGCAAAAAAAACCTCAGACAAATCGCGCAGCATGCACAAAACCCTCAGAGAGATCGCAAAGCTCACAAAAAAAAACTCAGACAGATCGAGCAGCATGCACAAAACACACAGAGAGATCGCAAAGCTCACAAAAAAAACCTCAGACAGATCGAGCAGCATGCACAAAACACACAGAGAGATCGCAAAGCTCACAAAAAAAACCTCAGACAGATCGCGCAGCATGCACAAAACACAGAGAGATCGCAAAGCTCGCAAAAGAACCTCAGAGAGATCGCAAAGCTCGCAAGAAACGCCTCAGAGAGATCGCGCAGCACGCACAAAACACACAGAGAGATCGCAAAGCTCGCAAAAAAACACTCAGAGAGATCGCAAAGCTCACAAAAAAACCTCAGACAGATCGCGCAGCACCCACAAAACACTCAGAGAGATCGCAAAGCTCGCAAGAAAAGCCTCAGAGAGATCGAACATCACGCAAAAAACACTCAGAGAGATCGCAAAGCTCACAAAAAAAAAACATCAGAGAGATGGCGCAGCACGCACAAAACACTCAGAGAGATTGCAAAGCTCACAAGAAAACCTCAGAGAGATCTCGCAGCACGCACAAAACAAACAGAGAGATCGCAAAGCTCACAAAAAAAAACTCAGACAGATCGCGCAGCACGCACAAAACACACAGAGAGATCACAAAGCTCACAAAAAAACATCAGAGAGATGGCGCAGCATGCACAAAACACACAGAGAGATTGCAAAGCTCACAAAAAAAAAACATCAGAGAGATGGCGCAGCACGCACAAAACACTCAGAGAGATCGCAAAGCTCACAAGAAAAGCCTCAGAGAGATCGCAAAGCTCACAAAAAAACCTCAGAGAGATCGCAAAGCTCGCAAGAAAAACCTCAGAGAGATCGCAAAGCTCGCAAGAAAAACCTCAGACAGATCGCGCAGCATGCACAAAACACACAGAGAGATCGCAAAGCTCACAAAAAAAACATCAGAGAGATGGCGCAGCATGCACAAAACAAACAGAGAGAGCGCGCAGCACGCACAAGATACTCAGAGAGATCGCAAAGCAAAAAAAACCTCAGAGAGAGCGCACAGTTTGCACAAAACACACAGAGAGATCGCGCAGCACGCACAAAACACACAGAGAGATCGCAAAGCTCACAAAAAAACCTCAGACAGATCGCACAGCACGCACAAAACACACAGAGAGATCGCAAAGCTCACAAAAAAATCTCAGACAGATCGTGCAGCACCCACAAAACACTCAGAGAGATCGCAAAGCTCACAAAAAAACCTCAGACAGATCGCGCAGCACCCACAAAACACTCAGAGAGATCGCAAAGCTCGCAAGAAAAGCCTCAGAGAGATCGAGCAGCACCCACAAAACACTCAGAGAGATCGCAAATCTCATAAAAAAAACCTCAGAGAGATCGCGCAGCATGCACAAAACACACAGAGAGATCGCAAAGCTCACAAAAAAAAACATCAGAGAGATGGCGCAGCATGCACAAAACACACAGAGAGATCGCAAAGCTCACAAGAAAACCTCAGAGAGAGCGCCCGCACAAAACACTCAGAGAGATCGCAAAGCTCACAAAAAAACCTCAGAGATCGCAAAGCTCGCAAGAAAAACCTCAGAGAGATCGCAAAGCTCACAAGAAAAGCCTCAGAGAGATCGCAAAGCTCACAAAAAAACCTCAGAGAGAGCGCGCAGCCCGCACAAAACACTCAGAGAGATCGCAAAGCTCACAAAAAAACCTCAGACAGATCGCAAAGCTCGCAAGAAAAACCTCAGAGAGATCGCGCAGCATGCACAAAACCCACAGAGAGATCGCCAAGCTCACAAAAAAAACTCAGAGAGAGCGCGCAGCACGCACAAGATACTCAGAGATCGCAAAGCTCACAAAAAAAAACCTCAGACAGATCGCGCAGCACGCACAAAACACTCAGAGAGATCGCAAAGCTCGCAAAAAAAACCTCAGACAGATCGAGCAGCATGCACAAAACACACAGAGAGATCGCAAAGCTCACAAAAAAAAACCTCAGACAGATCGCGCAGCATGCACAAAACACACAGAGAGATCGCAAATCTCGCAAGAAAAGCCTCAGAGAGATCTCGCAGCACGTACAAAACACAGAGAGATCGCAAAGCTCACAAAAAAAACCTCAGACAGATCGCGCAGCACGCACAAAACACACAGAGAGATCACAAAGCTCACAAAAAAAACATCAGAGAGATGGCGCAGCATGCACAAAACACACAGAGATCGCAAAGCTCACAAAAAAAACCTCAGACAGATCACGCAGCATGCACAATACATTCAGAGAGATCGCAAAGCTCACAAAAAAAAGCCTCAGAGAGATCGCGCAGCACGCACAAAACACACAGAGAGATCGCAAAGCTCGCAAAAGAACCTCAGAGAGATCGCAAAGCTCGCAAGAAACGCCTCAGAGAGATCGCGCAGCGCACAAAACACACAGAGAGATCGCAAAGCTCGCAAAAAAACACAGAGATCGCAAAGCTCACAAAAAAACATCAGAGAGATGGCGCAGCACGCACAAAACACTCAGAGAGATCGCAAAGCTCACAAGAAAAGCCTCAGAGAGATCGAACAGCACGCACAAAACACACAGAGAGATTGCAAAGCTCACAAGAAAAGCCTCAGAGAGATCGCAAAGCTCACAAAAAAACCTCAGAGAGAGCGCGCAGCCCGCACAAAACACTCAGAGAGATCGCAAAGCTCACAAAAAAACCTCAGAGAGATCGCAAAGCTCGCAAGAAAAACCTCAGACAGATCGCGCAGCATGCACAAAACACACAGAGAGATCGCAAAGCTCACAAGAAAAGCCTCAGAAAGATCGCAAAGCTCACAAAAAAACCTCAGAGAGATCGCAAAGCTTGCAAGAAAAACCTCAGAGAGATCGCGCAGCATGCACAAAACCCACAGAGAGATCGCAAAGCTCACAAAAAAAAACTGAGAGAGAGCGCGCAGCACGCACAAGATACTCAGAGATCGCAAAGCTCACAAAAAAAAACCTCAGACAGATCGCGCAGCACGCACAAAACACTCAGAGAGATCGCAAAGCTCGCAAAAAAAACCTCAGACAGATCGCGCAGCACGCACAATACATTCAGAGAGATCGCAAAGCTCGCAAAAAAAAACCTCAGACAGATCGCGCAGCATGCACAAAACCCTCAGAGAGATCGCAAAGCTCACAAAAAAAACCTCAGACAGATCGCGCAGCATGCACAAAACACACAGAGAGATCGCAAAGCTCACAAAAAAAACATCAGAGAGATGGCGCAGCATGCACAAAACACACAGAGATCGCAAAGCTCACAAAAAAAAACCTCAGACAGATCACGCAGCATGCACAAAACACACAGAGAGATCGCAAAGCTCACAAAAAAAAACTCAGACAGATCGCGTAGCACGCACAAAACACACAGAGATCGCAAAGCTCGCAAGAAAAGCCTCAGAGAGATGGCAAAGCTCGCAAAAAAAACCTCAGACAGATCGCGCAGCACGCACAATACATTCAGAGAGATCGCAAAGCTCGCAAAAAAAAACCTCAGACAGATCGCGCAGCATGCACAAAACCCTCAGAGAGATCGCAAAGCTCACAAAAAAAACCTCAGACAGATCGCGCAGCATGCACAAAACACACAGAGAGATCGCAAAGCTCACAAAAAAAACATCAGAGAGATGGCGCAGCATGCACAAAACACTCAGAGAGATCGCAAAGCTCGCAAGAAAAGCCTCAGAGAGATCGCGCAGCGCACACAAAACACACAGAGACATCGCAAAGCTCACAAAAAAAACCTCAGACAGATCTCGCAGCATGCACAAAACACTCAAAGAGATCGCAAAGCTCGCAAGAAAAGCCTCAGAGATCTCGCAGCAGGCACAATATACTCAGCGAGAGCGTGCAGCGCGCACAAAACACTCAGCGAGAGCGCGCAGTTTGCACAAAACACTCAGCGAGAGATCGCAAAGCTCACAAAAAAAACTCTCAGCCAGAGTGCGCAGCGCGCACAAAACACTCAGAGAGAGATCGCAGTTAGCACAAAACACTCAGAGAGAGCTCGCAGCACCCACAAAACGCTCAGAGATTCTCATTCTATTCAATGACAGGAATAAATTTGAAGTGGGATAGTGAGATTGGGTCCCAATTTGTCAATATAGGCCCCAATTTTGGCCCCAAAGTCAAAGTTTTCGAAATTGGATCCCACTTCCAATTTATTTTACTATATTGGAATATATTGGAAGTGGTATCCCATTTCCAGTTTATTTGACTTGGCTGAAATAGACTGGAATTGGGATCCCACTTCCAATTCATTTCAGCCAAGTCATGTATGTGTTTCATGGGATCCCACTTCCAATTTATTTCAGCCAAGTCATGTACATGTTCCATGGGATCCCACTTCCAATTTATTTGACTTGAATGAAATCAATTGGAAATGGGATAGTGAGATTGGGTCCAAAATTGGTCCCAATTTGACTTGGTTAGAATAGATTGGAAGTGGGATCCCACTTCCATTCTATTTGATTTGACTGGAATAAATTGGAAGTGAGATAGTGAGATTGGGTCCCAATTTGTCAATATAGGCCTCAGTTCTGGCCCCAAAATCAAAGATTTCCAAATTCCAAATAGTAAAATAAATTGGAAGTGGGATCCCACTTCCAGTTTATTTGATTTGACTGGAATAGATTGGAAGTAAGATCCCACTTGCAATTTATTTGACTTGGTTAGAATAGATTGGAAGTGGGCAAACAAAGGAAAACATTTTTCATGAATAAATTTGCTGAACATAACATACTACGCAAGATCCCAGTGACCCCATCTTCTGATATGTTGTTTGGGGGACTCAGATGATTCAGTACTCGACGCCGTGAAGTCGGTAGACCCCCCCAAGCTCAGTTTCTGGACATCCCACTCCCAATTTATTCCCATTCAAATTTCATTCATGGGTTTTGGACACCCCTTAAAAGGGTCCGAATGACCCCAAATGTTAATATGTTTATTGTGCACACCCCACGAGACAGCCTGTGAAGTTGTGTAAGCCTAACTTCAAGTCAAATATATTGGGAGTGGGATCGGTCAGTTCCGAGTCTGACGTCCCACTTCCAATCTATTGCATTCAATTAAAATACATTGGGAGTCGGATCGGTCAGTTCTGAGTCCGACGTCCCACTTCCAATCTATTGCATTCAATTCAAATACATTGGGAGTGGGATCGGTCACTTCCGAGTCTGCCGTCCCACTTCCAATCTATTGCATTCAATTCAAATACATTGGGAGTGGGATCGGTCACTTCCGGGTCCGACGTCCCACTTCCAATCTATTGCATTCAATTCAAATACATTGGGAATGGGATCAGTCAGTTCCGTGTCCGACGTCCCACTTCCAATCTATTGCATTCAATTAAAATACATTGGGAATGGGATGTCCGACGTCTGCGCCAGACTTGACTAACCCCACCCACCAGCACAAACCAGGCAAGTAGATTACACAGCGAACAGGTAAGTGATTTTAAGGATACACTTACAGATAATGGCCATTTGTTTGCCCATAGTAAGGGTGTATGTACAAAGCTTGCTCTAAGGAATATAAACATTTGTTACAGTATCAAGACTGTCTGTCAGTCTGAAATGATGAATATTTAGCACTAAATCAAGCCACTCCTACAGGCTATAAATATGTACACAGCCCCAGACTGACGGGCAAAGGGGGTGGATTATGTATAATTTACAAAAATAATTTAATTATTAACCAAAAACATGGTTACAACTTTACTTCCTTTGAAATTATGTACATTAACATAATTAACCCCGCCACAAATAAGAACACAATCTCCTTATTAAACATTTATAGACCACCAGGGCCATATTCAGAATTTATAAAAGAATTTGGTGAACTAGCTGCTAATTTAGCAGTGTCCTGTGATACGTTAATAATTGTAGGAGACTTTAACATTCATTTTGAGAAAAGTGATGATCCCCTAAAAAAGAACATTCACATAAATCATAGATACTGTTGGTTTCACACAAAATGTATCAGGTCCTACTCATTATTGTAATCACACACTAGACTTGGTTTTGACCCTGGGCACGAACATAAAAAACTTAAATATTCTCCCGCAGTCTTCCACAGTCTCAGACCACTACATAATTTCGTATGAATAGTTTAGATATAAAAAAAAATGTACATGCCCACATTACTATATAAAGCGCTCACTAACCCCATCTACTTCCCCTAAATTTACTGAAAACATCACTGATTTATTGACCTCAGTCAGTAGTCCAGCGGACCCACTGGAGCTGGACAGACTAATGGACTACTTAGATAACACACTTTGATCAACTTTAGATAGTGTAGCACCACTTAAGCGTAAAAAGCTACGACAGAAAAAACTCGCTCCCTGGTATAATGAAGAAACACTCACCTTAAAACAAACCGTAAGGAAATTAGAGCGGAAATGGCGGTCGACTAAACTGGAAGTATTTCACTGTGCCTGGAAAAACAGCCTTATCGAATTTAGAAGGGCGCTCGTCAATGCACGTTCAGCACATCTGGCCTCACTGATTGAAAATAATAAAGACAATCCTAGAGCACTCTTTAATGTAATCTCTAAACTTACAAACAATCGGGCAGCTACTGATACACAGATCCCAGCTGTTCACACCAGCAATGCTTTTATGGACTTTTTTAACAATAAGATTGAACATATTAGACAAACAATATACTAAATCCAGCCTGTCTGTCATCTGGTGTGGATGATATAGAACAAAACAGAGAAGGACGACTAGAGGACTTTGACCCACTACCACAGCTAGAATTGGATTGACCTGTTTGTATGACCTGCACACTTGATGCAATACCAACAAAACTATTTAAAGAAGTATTACCAGTCATAATCAATCCCCTTTTAACAATCATAAATTCGTCCCTTATACTGTATGTGATCACGTACACAAAGCATTTAAACTAGCAGTTATTAAACCCCTGATCAAGAAACCGAATCTTGATCCTAGTGTACTATCCAATTACAGACCTTCTCTTCATATTTAAGATCTTAGAAAAAGTTGTGGTCCAACAACTTCCCTCATACTTGCATAAGAATAACATATATAAAAAATTTCAATCTGGTTTTAGGCCACACCATAGCACCGAAACGGCTTTAGTTAAGATAGCAAACAACCTTCTTCTCACCTCTGATCGAGGCTGCGTATCCATGCTAGTTCTACTCGACCTCAGTGCAGCTTTTGATACAAGTGATCATACTATTCTGCTAGAAAGATTAAAAAACATGGTTGGAATAACAGGAACGGCCCTATCATGGTTTAAGTCTTATCTCAAGGATCGCTACCAGTTTGTAAAAGTAAATAATGTTTCTTCTTTGTAAGAAAAAAATGAGATCTGGAATTTCCCAAGGCTCCATTCTAGGACCTTTACTATTCATATTATAAATGCTGCCACTGGGCAGAGTTATTAGCAGGCATGGCATTACCTTCCACAGTTACACAGATGACACACAGTTATACATATCAGCCAAACCAGATGACAAACCTACACTAAAGAAAATGGAGGACTGTGTTAAAGAAGTGAAGCATTGGATGTCATACAATTTCCTTCTGCTAAACAGCGACAAAACCGAGGTTCTCCTTCTAGGTCCAAAACCTGTTATAAATAAGGTATCAGACTTAATACATAATTTTGACTTCCCTGTTCTCCCTAGCTCATCAGCTAAAAATCTGGGTGCCATAATTGATTCAGATCTATCATCATGATCAGCATATAGGTAAAATTACAAAAACAGCTTTCCTACATCTTCGGAACCTCGCTAAGTTAAGAAATTCCTTATCCCACCCAGATGCAGAAAAATTTGTTCACGCTTTTATTACATCAAGATTAGATTATTGCAATGCACTTTTATCAGAATGCTCCAGCAGAAACTTGAGTAAACTCTTTCTCCTACAAAGCCCCTCGGCTCTGGAACAATCTTCCAGCTAGTGTCCGGGACGCAGACACAGTCACTATGTTTAAGTCTAGGCTCAAAACACACTTGTTCAGTTTAGCCTTTGGCAACTAACCTCTGTCTAGTTTAAGGTTGTCATTTCAGGAACTCATGGACATGGGGAATCAGGGTAAACGCGGATGATGTGCTCACAATTTCTCTTTTTTGGAGCTGAAGGACGTCCTTGCCTGAGCTCCTTCTGGTTTCCCTCCTCCCAGTCTGTTACAGTCAGATCCGTCACATGCTCTTTTTCTCTGCTGCACTCAACTAAACTAACCGCTTCCCTTTACTGTTTTCTGAGAAAATGGTGGCCCACTGATGGAAGATTGTTTGCTGGATTCTCCTGCGGCCCAGACCAGACCAGACCAGCTGCTCACCTCCATCTACTGCTGCCAGCCTCTGACCACTCACCATGATCAACTACACTGAAGTAGAAATGGACTCAGATTAGCAACATTGACTGATTCTTCCAAATCTGATGCACTATTATTATGCCCCAAGATTGATGTCACTATTATGATTATTATCATTATTATTATTATTATGTAGCATAATGACAATTCATTGGTGATCATTTAAAATTCAATCTATAGTTTGATCAGAGGAGGATGGGTCTCCTTTGTGAGTCTTGGTTCCTCCCAAGGTTTCTTCCTCCAGCCTTGAGGGAGTTTTTCCTTGGCAGTGTCGCCTTCCGCTTGCTCGCATTGGGCTTTGTTTTAAATGTTCTGTTCTGAAACTGTGAAGCTGCTTTGTGACAACGTCAGTTGTAAAAGGCGCTATACAAATAAAGTTGATGTTTGGATGTCTTTTCAACTTTAATCCAGAGTTTATTGGATGACATTTATGTACGTGATTTCCACATTGAAATAACGGCTTTAAAAGGACGTCTTTAATGTGACTTAGTTAGTCGTCTTTTCAACGTCAGTGTTTCATTTTCATTTTCAACCTTAAAAAAACGTTGATTAGACCACAGTCAAGTACATTATTTCAACATTGAATCAACGGCTAAATGTTTACTGGGATTGCAGTTAGCACACTACACTGATCAGAGAATTTTATTAAACACATATGGAAACATTCAGTGTCATGCTGAAGGGAGGAGATTGTTATTTAAGTTTAAGTGAAGACGACTGGACTGGAACGACAGCTCTAAAATGAATGAACTCTGAGTGAGAAACCGGAAGGTGGCAGAAGAGAACTGATGTAAAAACACAGAAGAAGAAGACGATGAAGCTACGCACTCTTTTCAGTGACCGCGGCACGCGAGCAGCTCTCACCAGCCTCAGGGAACAGCTTCATCCCATAAATATGTCAATTTAACCTTCTATTTTTGGATACATATGTATTTTGGTATCGCCCAAATGTAGTCAACATCGTTAATGTTATGTACGTTATTCTATCAACTGCTATATGGTACATACGTAATATTGAACCGTTTTTTTTTTTTGTTTGTTTGTTTTTTTTCCAAATGACAAACTTTAGCTAACCTGTTTAACTCTAGCTAGCTCTTTTTTCCCCTCTGACATAGAAAACATTTAAATGACATGACAATCGCTCATACATGAGTATTTTAATTTGAGTAATTATGTGGTTTGATGGCGAATTTTACAAGACGATGTGAGCATTTTTTATGTCACAGAACCGCTTCCCTCAGTATAAGAAATAAAATAAGAAATAAAACTGCTTAAACACATTAAGAAGACATAAAGTAGTAGCTACGTGGGTTAAAATACATTCTCAATCTCAGTGCTGGTTTTTTGGTGTAAAGTAATATTTTGAATATATAATTTCACATACACTCATTTTTTGTTAGTGAGTAGCAGTGAGTTTTGGCTGGTGATTAATGGGTTGCAGAAGGTTATATGAAAGCTATAGAAGCTTATTTACTGAGAGAAAAAAATAAACAAAAGCACGTGAAGTAGTTTATTTTTGGAGCTGTGAAGTTAGTACATTTTTTTCAAAATTAACTATGAACATGAACTAATTCATTTTCTTTATGTAATTATGTAAAGATGGACTGTAGTAAAAAAAAATGAGTAGGGCAGTGAAAAATGGTGGGCAGGGAGAAAAGCAAATAGGAGGTTAATTTAAGTTATTTAGATGAGATCTTTAGCATCAGTTGTAGCATAATCGTTTGTACTATAACCTCATAATCTTTTACATTTGAAGTTCTGTAGTTAATGAATTTGCATGCATAAGCAGTTTACAGTTACTCAGGAACAAGGCGTACAAAACTCAAAGAGCACGCACAGAACTCGTGCAGCTGGCGCACAAAACTCAGAGAGCATGCGCTGAACTCAGCGCTCACGCACAAAGTCATGGAGCACAAATGTCAGAGCTGGATTTTTTGTTTGCAAGTTATAAGTTTTACATTTGAGATGAATTTTTTTTGTGCATTCTTTTTGGCACAAATCAGATTCCATACAGGATTCACTAAAAATAATCAACAAGTTTGCGTCACCATTTGGAATGCTGCGGATGCTTTGAGAATTAAGAATAGGCTTGCGCAACATTTTGAAAGATTCCGGATGCGCTAAAAAAACATCTAGCAAGGTAGAGGTAGAAGTCTGAGACGGTCAAAAATTTAGTATAAAAAAAAAAACACAAAGGGGTACCCTTTATTATTTTTTTTTTGGGGTGAAAACTGTGACCTCCTCAGATCTTCTCCAAACCCACACCGTGTGTCAGGGAAGTCCTGACAAAGACAGTGGTGTGGTTATTTTCGCTCTACCATATCCCAAAGCTGAGATATGGAGACCTCTTCTAGTCCATAAAATGTATAACTGTATATATCAAGATGGGATTCCTATTTCCAGTCAAGCTAGGTAAACACATGAGTAGAGGGTAACCTTTAAGTTTTACGTTTGATGTTAATTTTTTTTTGTGCGATTCTTTTTGGCACCAATCAGGTTCCATACAGGATTCGCTAAAAATAAACAAGCTTGCGTCACCACTTGGATCGCTCCGGTTGCTACGAGAATTGAGAATAGTCTCGTGCAGCTTTTTGGAACCTTCAGCACATGCTAAAAATAAACAGCATGCTCACGTCATCATTTGGAACGCTCCGGTTTCTACAAGAATTAAGAACAGGTTTTGCAGCTTTTTGGAATCTTCAGGATGCGCTAAAAATAAACAGTAGGCTCACGCCACCCTTTTTAACGCTCCGGTTGCTACGAGAATTAAGAATTGGCTCTCGCAGCATTTTGGAATGTTACAGATGTGCTAAAAAAAAATAAAGATTAGGCTCACGCCTCTTTTGTAAATGCTCCATGTGCTGAGTGAAGTATAGAATAGGCTTGCACAGCTTTTTGGAACCTTCAGGATTCCAAGGATTATGGAATCAGATTTGTGCCAAATATGAAACGCTCCATGGCTTTAGTGTGTGAGTTCTGAGTTCTGCGTGTGCTCTCTGAGTTTTGTGCACAAGCAGCACGAGTTCTGTGCACGAGCTCTCTGAGTTTTGTACACTGGATCCTTGAGTTTTGCAAGCAGTTTTGGCAAAAAGCTCTCGTGTGGGCGGGTTTTCTCAGGGGTACCTTCCCATTGGCTAATGAGTTTTTGAGTGACAACTCAGTGCCCAAGGCATTTTGGACTACACATGCGTACACCTACTTGCAGCTCAGCAGCGGAGAGACAGGAAAGATTTTAACATTAAAGAGTGAACAACTTTACACACACAAATTCTCTTTGTACTTTACTGTTTTAAAACGATGAAATACCTGCAAACTTCGACAATCAATGCAGATATTGAGGTAATGTTCTGTCTAAAACAAAGCATTAAAGATTTTACTGTGAGTACAAACCTGTTTGTCCCTCATTACCAGATACTGATCTGAGGTAAATGCACACCGAGGTCTGTTTACTCAGGATGAACCAGAATAAATGAGCACTTATTTGTTTATTTGTAAATTATTATTCATGAGTGCTTGAGCCCCTGTTCAGAAACCTATTGTGTACTAACATAGTGGTTCTTCGCTTTTCCATAATCACTGTTAGATGGTTTAAATGCCCAAATTTTATTTTGAAGATCACAGTTTTGAACAAATGGCATATGTGCATTTTGTTACAGGAGGTCTCAGAGAAAAGAGAAACATCACAGACAAGAGTGTTCCTGCTCCTTTAATGAATACAAATTTGCTTAATATCTAGCTCACACATTACTTCCTGGAAAACACCAGATGTAAAGTTTGAACCACAATCTGATTGAATCTCACGAGGCAGCCCACACCGAGAAAAGAACTGAAACAAACACTCAATTATAGTTCTTGCCTTAATGTTTCTCGAGGGTACAGCCTCCGGAAATCTAGTACACACATCCAATATTGTGAACAGATACTTATAACCCTTTTTTGTCTTGTGCAAAGGTCCAACACAATCTATCGTCACTCGCAAAAATGGAGAGTACACAATGGTGCACAAGGCACTTTCTGATTTGGCTTACCGGCTAGCTGACAAGCATGACATGTCCGACAGTAGGAGATTACATCTCGATGCATCTTCGGCCAATAAAAATAACGCAAGACTCTCTCTTGGGCTTTACGAATACCCACATGCCCTGCCATGGGTGCTTCATGTGCCAAGCGCAACACTTTCAACCTAAAACTCTTCAGCAACACAATCTGCTCCACAACACTCCAATCTTCAACAGCAGGATGATAAGGAGGCCTCCACTTCCGCATAAGCACTCCCTGATGCATATAGAAGACCTCTGCCGACTCCTCTGTCTCCTCCCGTGTACCAGCCCCCTTACACAATGAGGCCAACTCAGGGTCCTCCTTGAGCTCCTTGATTAAGGTTTCCCTATTAAACTGAGCTGCATCTGATTAACCTAGTTTTCCAAAGAAGGTATCTCCAAGCTCAAATGCTGCCTCCTCCAGCCCTCTCTGTGGAACCACCCCCTTGGGGCGAGACTGGGCACGGGTAACGACACAGGTTGAAAACACCTCAGGATACTCCCTGGCCAAAGCCTCTGTTTCTGGTACCTCACATGGCATGTGACTAATTAAAGGGGTTACCGAAACTTGAACCCCAGCAAGATCATTCCCCAATAGCATAGAAACTCCAGGGACTGGTAATGATGGCACTACTGCTACATTAACATAGCCATTTACCAAGTTAGAGGTTAGGTACACTTTATGCAATGGCATGGCACCAAACAAACTTCCCACACCCTGAAGCAACACTGAAGAGTCATTGAAACTGGCTAATCACGAACCCCTTGTAACAACAAGGACTGAACTGCACCAGTGTCCCTGAAAATTTTAATTTTGGTTTCTGGCTCCCCAGAACCAATGGACACTGTACAGCAGGAGACAAACCCATCATACAGAGAGGGGGTTATTTCAGACTCAGGATCCACACAACTAATAGTCCTCTCTGAACCAACTACCAATGCCACAGATTTTGAAGAGTCAGTATAAGACCCACGTCTGCACTTCTGCAGAACTGGACAACCTGATTTTATATGGCCAGGTTTTCTACAATAATGGCAGATTATTTCTCCCGAGGGAGTAGAATTTACAGGTTTTTGAAGTTGACTATGAGGTTTAGAGCCAGATGGCCCTTCCCTATGACTTTTAGTCTCTGCTGATTTAACCTCTATATTAGCCTTTCTCCAACCACTGATCTCTCTTTCACTCTCGACTCCTTATGGGTAAATTCGTAAGTATCTGCCATCATAGCAGCCTTTTTAACTTCAGTCGCCCCATGCTCCTGAATGTACACTTCCTAAAGAACAGGTAGACTATTTTTAAACTGTTCCATAAGAACAAGCTGTTTTAAATCTGCAAAAGTATAAACTTCACATGCTTTCGTTCAAACACTGCCTCCTGCTGCCTAGCTACATCCAAATAGGTTTCCGCTAGCTTACGTCTAAGAGAACGGAATTTGTGCCTGTAAGTTTCTGGCACAACTTCATAGGCATTCTTCACTGCCGTTTTCACCGTGTCATACTCCATGGAGTGTGCAGAATTCAAAGCTGCATAAGCCTCCCGAGCTTTCCCCTACAGGACACTCTGAACCAAAACGGTCCAACAATTCTCCAGCCAAGCTAATTCCGTGGCTATATTCTCAAAGGCATCAAAAAACACATCTACCTCGTCTTCCTGAAATTTTGGCATTAGATGTAGACATTTGGATACATCAAACCGAGTCTCATGTCTGCGCTGTTGTTGACTCTCCATCTGCGAGAGTTTAACCTTCTCCAACTCAATCTTAGCTAACTCCAGCTCCCGCAAACTATCCTTCTCCTTCTCTCGCCTACCCTTCTCTGCTTGTTCCCTAGCCAATCTTGCCTCAATGATGGAGTCACTCAAACCTAGGGACTGAGCAAGGATCTACTATCTTAATTTTATTCAACTCTGAATCTACCTCAATCTCATAATATTCAGCAAGCTGGAGCAACTGAGGCTTCTTTAATTTTATCCAGTCCGTTGTCTGCAGATGGGCTTGGATAAAACTTTCCGGATCAAACTGAGACATTTTTGGGAAAAAATTAAAAAAATACCAAAAGCCCCCCAGCCGAAATGAGGACAGACCAGAGACCCCTAACTCTAAGGCTACTAAAATTCAAACACCAAGAGGTAACCTATATTCCCCTATTGGCCTAAAATCCCTAAGTACCACCAAAGTATGACTACAAAACTAAAAGTACTTGACAATTTTGGCCACCTTACCTCAAGTCCTCTCATAGGACTTCTGAAAGAACACATACAACTCAAGAAGCCCCAAGTAGGCCACAATTTCCAACAGGTATTTTTGAGTCAAATCAACACCACCAAATCAGATTTCCTGAGAACTCAACCAAACATACCCAATTACCAAAGGTCTAGACTGTATACAATCAAGCAACTCTGCAATCCAATACCCACCTTAGCAAACAGCTAACCTCAACAGAGCACAAAACTATCAAGTTACAATCACACAGCCAACAATTAGATCACGAAAATAAGGTGTTGAAATCTATTGTGATGAAATGAGAACTTGGGAGGGTTCACTCTTCTTACCTAAAGATCCTCGAAGAACCCAAGCGCTGACTCCATGGTCGACCAGCCCAAGCATGTAGAGATTATTCAAAAGGGTAGGTAGTAATCTGGAGGTGCAACAGTTTCCAGAGTGCTAGAGAAAAATCAGCGCCAAAACTTCCACCATCTTATATATATCCAAAACGACGCTCCGGTATCTGGCCTCCAAAACCAGAGGTCCTCCCCTTTAAAGGCTCCACTTCAAGATCTCAAGAAAAGTAAGACCCCCCCCCAGTGGCTGGAGTGTGTATTGTGGGAGTCAAGTGTCTATCCCAGTGCACCTAGTTTATAAGAATCTATATTCAACACCATTAACTCTATTGAGAGAAAATCCCAGTTACGAAAATAATCACACCCCTATGTAAGTCAAGGCCTCCTTAATCAACAACATTTTTATTTTGTCAATAAGGTCCATACCACACTTCTGACATATTTCATAAAATATCACCATTTAATATTCTAAACATGTACATAAACAAATGCATACATTTTCAAATGACCTTGCCTTTTCCCCACAGATATCAAATAGAAATCAGAAGAATATCTATTAAACATACCTGAAAACCTGATTTTGGTGGCCTTAAAAGTACACTTACCCTATAATATAGCGTGATTCATATATCAAAGTATATGATCACATTCTAAAGTTGTCATATTGAGAAACAATGATAGAAACATTTTACTTCTCAACCTCAAGTAGACTGTAAGTAATTATTCAAATTTCAAAATTTAACAACCTGGCTATTAGCTCAGACATTACATAATGTGGGTTAAAAGCTAAGTAGAACACTTGCTATTCATCATAATGACACGTTGGCTAGCTGCAGCAAACATTAGAAAAGTAAGCCTAATGCAATAAAAAGTTTTGATGACTTTGTTCACTTGAGATGGCTAAAGAAAAAAACACAAACTTCAAACAAAATGACTGTTACCAACCTGACATGGCGCGCGCTCCTCTGCTCTTTGGGGCTTGAAAACTCCAGAATCCGATAGCTGCTAATCACAACGTATTAGTTGACTGCACAAACTTCTTGTCACACAGCCCACAACACCAACTCACGTTTTTCAGAACAAATTCAAAAAAGCCACACCGAATTTCAGCTGTCTAAAATGCTTCATGAAGGCTGTGGTAAATTCAAAGACTGCCCATTACCACTGCTGCAATGCCCATTATCACAAGTGTCTGTGGTGCTGCATCAGCATTCATCTTCCATCAGTTCAACAATTTTTTTCCCCTCGTGTAAGACACCTCTGTGTTGATATCTTATGTGGAAAAAAAATAAATAAATACACACACACACACATTATATTAATTAATTATATTCTTATTGAAAGATGATACAGTAAACATATTAAAAATATTTCAGTGCAAATTTTCTGGTTCAACTTACAATGAACACTAATTATACAACTTTGCTATAAAAACTTTATCATGGAGGTAGTTTAGACCAGTTCTAAAAAAAATATCACTCAACACTAAACACACCCTTGTATTTACAGAAACTTTGAAAAAGCTAAACTTTTTAAGAAATATAATTCTGTTTAAAAATTTCTACAAAAAACAATAAACAAATTTCTTAAAATTGTGTTATTTGTGTTTGGTAGATTATTTCCTGGTTGTAACAATGCTTCTGGGCAATAAATCTTATACAGTTGGAAAGCCTGTTAAATGATGCCACATTTACCTTTTAAAGAGGCGCAACCCACATTCTCAGCTCTACTGCTCATCCCACAAATGCATGTTCCTTACAAATGTGGCACCGTTTAAAGGGGAAATTAACAGGCTTTCCAACGGTATGAGACATACTGCCAATAAGCATTGTTACAACAACAAAAAAATAATCTACCAAACACAAATTTCCTTACTTTTTATGCCAAGTTCATTTTTATAAGATACTCTTTGCAGTTATTTGACATTATTTCATTTGCATTTTGCCAGTCTTTGCTTTCATTATTGTTTTTATGGATTTTGCTGATAAGGTCTTTTGCTTCTGGAATCTCTCTAGAGTCTGCTTCGTGGTTTGCTTGAGTTTTGACAGAAGTTTCAAGGGTGGGTTGGTCTTAGAAGACTACATTCACCGTGAATCTCCTTTGGTCATCGATTTTGGACTTACAGGTGCTCTGAAATCTCCTCTGGGACCTAGCCATGCCCACCCCACCCCTAAATGGGACAAGCTTTTTTCCCCATACACAGCATCAGGTTAATTATCACTGTTCTGTATTAACCCTGTCATACTACCATAGCTACAGCTTTTTTAGTTAGCTTTCTAGTAACCGCCAACGCGCTGTCTGCCGCTGGGTTCTCTTGCCTGACCCGTGGAAGCTTTTTTCGCAGGACAAATTTGCCCGTTCTTTACCATGACCCTACTAACCTCTGTATTTTTTTGTTCCCTTTGTCTGGTTTTCTTTCTCCTGTCTCTCTCTCATGCTTTGAGATGTCCTGCTGCTCTCCAGGTGTTGCCCTGATCCAGCCCCTGTGTATCCTGTACAAGATCCTGGCCTTGTCTCATCTACACTATCATGCTGTTTTATCTCAGATTAACTCTGCACCTACTTTTAACTCACACAGAATCCCTGATCACCTTCTCCTTCCTCAGACTCATACATCACTAATGTACTACATTTACATTACATCATCTGTCACCATTTCACTTTTACTTCTGTTCTGTTCTCTGTTGTGTCTCCGGTGTCGACCCGAGGAGGATGGGTTCCCCGTATGAGTCTTGGTTCCTTCCAAGGTTTCTTCCTCATGTGCTGAGGGAGATTTTCCTTGCCACTGTTGCCCCTGGCTTGCTCATAGGAGGCTTGGACCCGGATCTCTGTAAAGCTGCTTTGTGACGACTTTTTGTTGTGAAAAGCGCTATATAAATACAATTTGATTTGAATTAAATTTTAGTATTAAATAGCTGTTACAAACATTATAATAAATAGCTGAATGGTCTGAAGATATTGCAGATGCTCATATTTCTTCCCTATGTGTTTTTTCTCCATTCAGTTTACTAGAATTTTAAAAGGCTTATATAAGTGATTTGTGCAAAATATTTATGGTCTTGCTTAATGTAATTATTATACTGTCTAGATAAAGTTTTATACAATTTCTTGTGTTGTCAAATATGCATTTTTTCAACACACTATATATAGCAGGAAGTTAAAAAAAACAGAAGTCTAAAAAAGTGCAGGAACATATGTTTGCAATCTGGAATAAAGAATACAAAACATAAATTAATTGTTATACTGACACAATTCCCAAAGTTTAAAGTCTGCATATTAAATACCAAACACAATGTTATTTTCAAAACACACACAGTGTATATATATATACATATATATATATATATATATATATATATATATATATATATATATGCCATAGCAAAACTAGCACTAAATGTTAATCCATATTTACAAGCACAATACTGGAGTTTTCTGTTCTTTTTTAAATGCTGAAGCAGTTACTTTTTGTTCTTGTTTCATCAGAAAATAACTGTCACTCTGTTTAAGGTGGAACAGGAGAAATTTTAACTGGATGCTAGCTAACATTAGCAGACGCTAACATACAAATATACTGTAAAAAACATAATAATAAAATAACAATTAAAATTTAAGCAGTACATTTCTTCGTAGATGTCTTTCAGTAACTGTAAAACATTTATTTAAATTATTTGCAATTTGCTAAGACACATGGAAGACCTTTACATCCTGAGGTAGTGATAGCTTACAACCCGGTCTCACACCTACTCGTGATATAGTCACATATATAGGAGACTGCAATTCATGCTGAAAATATGCGATATGTCATGAATTGTAGATTACTATATCACGAGTAGGTGTGAGACCGGGCTGTAGCTTAACATTACTGGCTGATGTAACTTTGCTAACTGACAAAGCAACACATTTATGATTAAAACCAATATTTAACAAAAAATATATTCATTAAGCACATGTAAAATGTTGTATTCTAATCAAATGATATTTAAAAGAGACCGTAGCAAACTGGCTTCAATGGGAAAGCTCCATGGCTGGCGTTGCCAGCTCCCGCACGAGTTATGCACAGGGGCCATGTCTTCATTAATTCAGACTTATTATCCTGGATTTAAGTCCTTTATAGAGTATTTAATTATTTTTTTATAACGTCTCTTCCTTACACATGTAAACAATCGTACACACAAAAAAACGTGTGTATTTGTATAACTAAAAATGTGAGTCTGTAAACAAGTTTTAGTCCCCACACCGAGATTATATCCATCTACACACAGACAAAGAGAGAGTCCACCAGTTTCGCTACACTACACTTTGGTTGGGTTTTTATGTACTGTTTCTAATTCTATATTTTTGTTGTGATATCAGTTATATTTGAATATGTATTTTGTCTCGTTCACCAGTGATATTTTTCAGTTATTGTAGTTAAAACAGCATTTAACTAATCCATACGGGCCTACTTACATATTCATGATAGGATTTACATCACACACTGTAGCTGACACGAAACATAAATCCTTTGTGAACGTAGTCCCTACGTTTCATCTGAATTATTCATAACATAGTGAGCGAAGCACTGACCTATGGCTACGTTGAGCCCTACGTGCGCAGTGTGAAGACAGCAATATTAGTAAGCTGATCCCCATAGCAACTGGAAGTTTATTTACAATAAAAAACCTCTAGTGTTTAGTACCTTAAAATTTGTAAACATGCATAATATTATATAACTTCATTCATAACATGCTCTAAAGCTTTTCATAATTTTATATCAAACAAACATCACTATTCTCTCACACTATGTGTGACACATACTGAGATTTGACATTGATAAATTATGTGCATTCTTTTAATAGCATACTGCTAAACAATACAGTGTCAATACAAACCCATGGTGAAATTAACTTTCCAGATCCTCCTCTTTCTGTAAACATGTATATGTTAAAATATACATTAAATTACTTATGTTTTATTTAATTATGTGTATCTACTTCTATATATACATTAAGAGAGGATAAATCTCCTTCAAAATGAAATTGAACAAAAAATTCTAAATTATAAAAGGGCTTTTTCAGCAGTTCAGTGGTGGTTGAAATGAGGGGTTTATATATGTATATATATATATATATGTGTGTGTGTGTGTGCGTGCGTGCTTTTAAACGTATTTATATATGTATAATGTTTATACAAAATCTCATAAAAAAACATGGTCAAATCCAACACGCTTAGAGACCAACGGCATTCCATACACCTGGACCCCCATGACTACTGACGAAGAACACTCCCAGCTCTGTTTTCTGACTGTGACTCTGAGCCGAGTGTAGTCAATTCACAAAAAAACATTATAAGAACGCAGTACCAAAGCATGGCCCACTGAATTTACTGCTGAAAAAAGATCTTTTTTAATTCAGATTTTTTTTGTTCAATTTAATTTTGAAGGAGATTTATCCTCTCTTAACATATATAAGTATATACACATAATTAAATAACACATGAGTAAATTAATGTATATTTAAACATAGTATACATGTTTACAGAAAGAGGAGGATCTGGAAAGTTAATTTCACTATGGGTTTGTATTGACACCGTATTGTTTAGCAGTATGCTATTAAAATAATGCACATAATTAATCAATGTGAATGAATTACGCCTCAGTATGTGTCACACACATATGAATAGTGAATAGTGATGTTTGTTTGTTATAAAATTATGGAAAGCTTTAGAGCATGTTATGAATGAAGTTATATAATAATATGCATGTTTACAAATTTTAAGGTACTAAACACCAGTTTTTTTATTGTGAAACATAAACTTCCAGTTGCTATGGGGATCAGCTTACTAATATTGCTGTCTTCACACTGCTCATGTAGGGCTCAACGTAGCCACAGGTCAGTGCTTAGCTCACTATGTTATGAATAATTCAGATGAAACGTAGGGACTACGTTCACAAAGGATTTATGTTTCGTGTCAGCTACAGGGTGTGATGTAAATCCTATCATGAATATGTAAGTACGCCCGGATTTGAGGCCTCCCATTGGCAAAAACCTTAAGAAGCGTGTAAACGTGTCAATTTTGGTCACGTTATCACGACAAAATTTTACGTGTCAACACGCAAATTTTTAATAACGTGTTAACGAGCATGTGTTCACACGTTTAGAGCCCAACGCTGTTCTATAAGAGACCAACGCCATTCCATACACCTGGACCCCCATGACTGCTGACGAAGTGACACTGAGCCTGCTGTGGGCCAGCGCTGTTTTCTGACTCTGACTCTGAGTGTAGTCAATTCACAAAAAAACATTATAAGAACACAGTACCAAAGCATGTCTCAATGTTGCATGTAGGTATTTTAGTATTGAATTCCTCTGTTTTTTTGTTTTTTTTTTCATTTGTTTTAAATTATGCTTCAAAGGAATACATCTACAAATGAGTATGTGCAAGTGTGTAAAGCTCTGATATTTAAGTACCCTTTTCTGAAGGAAAATGAGTAAGATAGGGATATCCAAACTCAGATATTTCTGTAATGGTAATTTTTATATGTCTCTGTTGAAAGAACTTGTCTGCTTGTTTGTCTGTATGTTAATTTCTAATCATCAACAGAACTCACAAACTAAGTGTATGTCAGGTCAGCTCGAGGTCAATGCTTTATTAGAACAAACCACATCTTGTATATCAAACTGAGATGTCTCTAAGGAAACTAAGCTTGCAGAAACATCGAGTGATTATCTTATGGTTATGACGTATAAACTACCTATATAAATATCTCTGTGAAAACATCTTCTTTGTCCACATTCACATAGTACTCTCTGCTATTGTATGTTGACCACCTTAAGGTTAAATAAACTACTTTCTGATTCCAAATGCTCTGTTAGATTTCAATTCTTAATACTTGTCCTTATTTTCTCCATCACAATTTCAAAAAATACATATCAAATTCAAATGTGTACGCAGTACACATTTTAAAATGCTTGTGACAATGATACATGTGTACGTTGAACGTTTTCAAATCTATGCCTTCTTTTTTTGTACAAGACTCTGTATAATCAGTAATGTTGGAATTGAAATGTCCAAAATTGGAATAATCTGAAATATTTAACATGGAAAAGGTTAAGTACTAGCTGCCCGAGTACCATTTTCAAATGACCAATCATATGTTGCATTAACTTAATAAAAAATAAATAAAAACTACACTGACATACTCCCATCTGGCCACAAATGGGAGTATGTGTCCACAATTCCATTTAGACCTAACAGGTGGTGGTGGGGTCTTAGTTCCGAAAGGCCATTTAATCGAGAAAATAGCATTTGCTTACCTCTTCGTAGTACCACACCATCCCAATCCACATATATGATACGCTGCTTGGTGGACCTTATCGGCCTAGCGCGCAGCGGCCCCTAGACGATTTTTTTTGCAGAGCCCGGGGTCGAGTCCTGGGCACACGTGGTGGGAGCTAAAAATCCTCAAAGTTTGGGCCTTTTACCCGCAATTTTGCATCAATCCACCAGGTGGCTCCCGGAACGTCCCGATTCCAATATATTCCATTACATTCCATTACAGGCAAATATATTGGGATTGGGATGGCGTATAAATATATATCATTCGTTGAAGTGTTTTGTAATGTTTTTAATACTTTTAACATACCCAACATCCATAGACATTAACATTTTAAAGTGTTGGCTACTTTGATAAGGCAACACAAAAGTCCTTTCACAAAGTTTCCAACTATCTTTGATATATTTATAATGCCAGTAAACCAACAAACACGTAACCACAGTGAGCCAGCCTGCCCTTCTGAAACTCTTGTCCGAACGCCTTACTTTAAGATTTTCAAGTTAGCTAATGTTACTGCTGCATTACTTAAGGTGGAAGCGAAAAATGTAAAAGCTTCTGAGCGAACACCAGTCAGAATCCGAATGTTAAACAATACACCTGCATATAGTCAGCACAAAAAGATTGCTCACACATTAAAATCATGCCCAAGACAATGGAACGACGACGTTCAGAAGTAAGTTATAATCCAGCGTCAGGTAATTTAATGTGGAAGCGAAGAGTTGCAATACAACATTGAGCTTCTGGGCAACCTCAATGTTAAGAATCAGTAGTTTAAATTATACAAGCACATACAGGTGCTGGTCATAAAATTTGAATGTATGCAAGACATGGGTTTCATCTGTCATATTCCTTATGCCAAGCCACTCTTGAACAAGAGACAGCGTCAGGAAAAAGGACTGGACTGCTCCTGAGTGGTCCAAAGTTATGTTCCCTGATTAAAGTAAATTAGATTAGATTAGATTCAACTTCATTGTCATTGTGCAGAGTACAATACAGGGCCAATGAAATGTAGTTAGCATCTAACCAGAAGTGCAATATATAACATTATTTACATAATTTACATAAAGTGCAGTAGTGATATTATAGTGATTTTCGTGCCCTGCCCAGGCAGCGTTTATGGTAGATGTCCTCGAAGGAACTTGAAACTGGACACCTCATCCACTGCAGTTCCGGTGATGTAAATGGGGGCGTGAGCTTGATTCCTAGTCCGTCTGAAGTCCATGATGATCTCCTTTGTTTTGAGCGTGTTTAGTACCAGGTTATTGTTTTGGCACCACAAGGACAGATGCTGTACTTCATCCCGGTAGGGCGTTTCATTATTGTCTGTAATCAAGCCTATCACCATGGTGTCATCTGCGAATTTGACTACGGTGTTTGAACCATAGGCAGGTACACAGTCATGGGTGAAGAGAGAGTACAGAATCGGGCTAAGAACACAACCTTGTGGAATGCCAGTGTTCAAGGTGATGGTTGATGAATGAAGTTTGCCTAATCTAACAGATTGAGGTCTGTTAGACAGGAAGTCTAAAATCCAGTGGCAGAGTGATGTGCTGATACCCAGATGGTTGAGTTTGGATATCAGCATAGACGGAATTGTTCTGTTGAATGCAGAACTAAAATCGATTAACAGCATACTCACCTATGAGTTTTGACAGTCAAGTTGGGTTAGTGCAGTGGGTAGTGCTGTTGAGATAGCGTCCTCGGTGGATCTGTTGCTATGATAAGCAAACTGGTGTGGGTCCAGCGTAGCAGGCAGGCAGGATTTCAAGTGAGAAAGAACTAGTCTTTTAAAGCACTTGGAAATTATTGGGGTGAGTGCTACAGGTCACAAGTCATTAAAGTCTGAAGCAGTAGAATGCTTAGGCACAGGCACAATAATGGCTGACTTAAAGATAGATGGTACAGCTGCCTGGGCAAGCGAAACATTAAAGATGTGAGAGAAGACACCCGCAAGTTCCACAGCACAAGCTCTTAGCACACGGCCAGGTACACCATCAGGGCCAGCTGCCTTCCGTGCATTCACTCTGCTCAGCATGCGACTGATGTCCAAAGTGGAAAGTACAAGTGGGTTGTCGTCGGTGGAGGATCGTTTATTGAAGATATCAATATCATCTGGTCGAAACGAGTGTAAAAGTTGTTCAGCTCATCAGGGAGTCAAGCACTGTTGGTACATGGAACAAAGCTAGTTGGTTTATAGTCAGTCAGGGTGTTGTTCCCTACCACATACGCCGAGGGTCAGAGGAGGTAAAGTGCTCCTCAATCCGGCGTTTGTAGCAGTGCTTGGCTATAGCTATTAGTCTCTTCGTATTGCCAGGAACTCCAGTGGGCGGTACAAAGGACGCTCGTACCCTGAGCGCTTCTATGCTGAGGGATGCCATGGTAAGAAATCTCAGACCACCAGTCTTGTTTTTTGCCCTTCTTTTGTACGCATTAGGTTTTTTCATTTATGTGCATCTGCTTTTGTTTTTTTTGTGAATCAGGACCGGCGTTTGTAGCAGTGCTTGGCTATAGCTATTCCTCTCCTCAGGTTAGCTCTGACCAAGCTGTATGCTTCCCGGCATCCTGATCTGAAGGCAGCATCTCTGGCTTTGAGCAGATTGCGAACCTCTCTGTTCATCCAGGGCTTCTGATTAGGGAATGTTAATTATTATGGCAAACTTAAAATTAATGATTAAGTATCACCAGGAAGGAAGATCGACACTCAAAGAATTCTTTGAGGAGAAGAGAGGAATAAGACAGACAGTCAAAGATTGCGTGAATCCGGTGTTTGTGCAGTGAATGTTAATTTCCAAAAGTGTCTGTCTGTCGTAGCTGTAGTTCGCATAAGTTATTTGCGCAAGAAAACTGGAGATAGCTAAGTACAGAAGTATAACATCACTAAAACTGGTAAGACGCTGAGCCTCGCAGTGTGATCGCGATGCCATCTTGGTCCTGGAAGACCAAGGACCATTTCCTATAGAAATCAAGGTCCCAGAATCTGGAGGAAGAGAGGAGAGGCACGGAATCCACATTGTTCGAGGTACCCTGTAAAGTTTCCACAGTCAGTGGCGGTTTGGTGTCCCATGTCATCTGCTGGTGTGGGTCCACTTTATTTTCTGAGGTCCAAGGTCAACGCAGCCGCCTACCAGGGAGATTTAGATTACTTTATGCTTCCTTATGCTTCCAAGTGAGGTGGGTTAGTGCAGTGTGTAGTGCTGTTGAGATAGCGTCCTCGGTGGATCTGTTGCAACGATAAGCAAACTGGTGTGGGTCCAGCGTAGCAGGCAGGCAGGATTTCAAGTGAGAAAGAACTAGTCTTTTAAAGCACTTGGAAATTATTGGGGTGAGTGCTACAGGTCGAAAGTCATTAAAGTCTGAAGCAGTAGAATGCTTAGGCACAGGCACAATAATGGCTGACTTAAAGATAGATGGTACAGCTGCCTGGGCAAGCGAAACATTAAAGATGTGAGCGAAGACACCCGCAAGTTCCACAGCACAAGCTCTTAGCACACGGCCAGGTACACCATCAGGGCAAGCTGCCTTCCGTGCATTCACTCTGCTCAGCATGCGACTGACGTCCGAAGTAGAAAGTACAATTGGGTTGTCGTCGGTGGAGGATCGTTTATTGAAGATATCAATATCATCTGGTCGAAACGAGTGTAAAAGTTGTTCAGCTCATCAGGGAGTCAAGCACTGTTGGTACATGGAACAAAGCTAGTTGGTTTATAGTCAGTCAGGGTGTTGTTCCCTACCACATACGCCGAGGGTCAGAGGAGGTAAAGTGCTCCTCAATGCGGCGTTTGTAGCAGTGTTTGGCTATAGCTATTAGTCTCTTCGTATTGCCAGGAACTCCAGTGGGCGGTACAAAGGACGCTCGTACCCTGAGCGCTTCTATGCTGAGGGATGCCATGGTAAGAAATCTCAGACCACCAGTCTTGTTTTTTGCCCTTCTTTTGTACGCATTAGGTTTTTTCATTTATGTGCATCTGCTTTTGTTTTTTTTGTGAATCAGGACCGGCGTTTGTAGCAGTGCTTGGCTATAGCTATTCCTCTCCTCAGGTTAGCTCTGACCAAGCTGTATGCTTCCCGGCATCCTGATCTGAAGGCAGCATCTCTGGCTTTGAGCAGAGTGCGAACCTCTCTGTTAATCCAGGGCTTCTGATTAGGGAATGTTAATTATTATGGCAAACTTAAAATTAATGATTAAGTATCACCAGGAAGGAAGATCGACGCTCAAAGAATTCTTTGAGGAGAAGAGAGGAATAAGACAGACAGTCAAAGATTGCGTGAATCCGGTGTTTGTGCAGTGAATGTTAATTTCCAAAAGTGTCTGTCTCTCGTAGCTGTAGTTCGCAAGAGTTATTTGCGCAAGAAAACTGGAGATAGCTAAGTACAGAAGTATAACATCACTAAAACTGGTAAGACGCTGAGCCTCGCAGTGTGATCGCGATGCCATCTTGGTCCTG